>NW_018250315.1:49951-50292 GCF_001263595.1 Phalaenopsis equestris | reverse complement strand
TAGCTCAAGTTTGACTCAAATTAGCCCCATATGCCTATTTTTGGTTTAAATCCAAAACCCATCAAAATCCATCCAAATTAACCATTAAATCAACTTCAAAACAATTTTCATCCTTCATGAAAGTTTTTCATCATGATGTTTTACACTAAACACAACAATCAATTTGGACTTAGCTCATGGATAGCCTAAGTTTGACCCAAACTTAGCCCAACATGCGTAAAATGGGTCAAAACTCAAAAATCCACCAATTTGATTAACCAATTGACCTCAAAATGACTTTCACCCTTCATGAAAGTTGTTCCTCATGATCTCCTACACCAAATGCTATATTTAATTGGGCA
>NW_018250315.1:48885-49890 GCF_001263595.1 Phalaenopsis equestris | reverse complement strand
TTATGGCCAAATCCAAACCAATTGAGCTTGATATGGTCAAATGAACCTTACCTTAACTCACCCTAGACTCTAGAGTTGAGTTCAAAGCCAGCCACCAACCCATGGTTAAGCTTGATATTTGTCTCATGGGAAAAAATATTTTTTTTTATATTTTAAAGAGATAAAGAGGGGGTTAAATCAAAGTACTGTTATACCACATGTCAATACCCTATGGTGCTATTTTTACTGCTCATTATAAGCTTTAACCATGACCAAAACCTTGGTTAATCACTTTAACCCAAGCTAAAGCCCAAAACTGTGACTAATACCCAAATGCATGCCAAGAAGCCACCTCAGCCCAAATTGAGCTGAGAGCTCCTCTGCTTAACACCTAAGCAGTGGAGCTAACCCCTCAATTGGCCAGCTAAGCTTCCCCTTGGCCAATTTCTATAAAATACCCCCCATGGCCATGAATAGGAAAGTAAGAAGAATTTTTCACCAAGGCCTCCCAAACTCCTCACAGAACTTCTCTAAGAGTTCCTTAGCACATTACAATCTATTTCCCTCTCCCAATTCCACCACAGAAATCCAATTTTGAGTTTGAATTCCTGCCCGAAACCAAGGCCTTACACCAGAGCCAGAGGCTTCATCCCTAAGCTCTTTGGGACCCAACGAAGGAGTGAAGAATCTCTGATTGAGGCAAAACCTCTCGGAGCAAAGGTATAACCTCACTCACTCTCCCGAGCCTTCGTGAGCTCTCCATTTATTATGGCTTGATTTTATAGTATGTTTACCATATAGAAGTGTTTGTCTCTTCAAGATGAACAATTTAAAAAAAATCATTAAAATTCATTAGGAAACAAGAAAAATATTAAGGTTTTAAGTTGAACGACTCTCGGTTAAGGCCATCGGGGACGATGAATGGATGTCGTCCATTCTCGCGTGTATTGAATGGATGGCGGAGATCAAGCCGATTGATCCTCTGGAACGTTACGGCGGGGGGCGGGGGGGGGAACTCCGAACGGG
>NW_018250315.1:43186-46069 GCF_001263595.1 Phalaenopsis equestris | reverse complement strand
TGATTTCAATAGAATATAGTGGTGCCGGGGCGATGGAACCGTGGGATCTTGACCGGTGTTGCTTTAAACAACTTTAATATGCCCTCATAAAATTTAAAGAACTTTAACCATAGGGTCACTTGATTTGACATTATAACCAAATGACCTAGAAAACTGAAACTCTACTACAACGAGGAGCTTGGAGCTAGCACTCTGGGCAGCCCGACCATCTTTTACAGTTAGAGGATCTACAACAACACATCCTTCCTTAACTTTAAAACAACAAAGCCATAGAAATTTGAGGTTGTTTCCCTAATGCAACATAAATCCCCAAACACATATTTTAGGCATTTGTACAATCCTATTGTACTATCTAAGCCCTAACTCGCTTTAGGATTCCGAGGTAGTCGTTTGTCGCGACTAAAATCCTCACATCTTCA
Source organism: Phalaenopsis equestris (assembly GCF_001263595.1). Classification (NCBI taxonomy): domain Eukaryota; kingdom Viridiplantae; phylum Streptophyta; class Magnoliopsida; order Asparagales; family Orchidaceae; genus Phalaenopsis; species Phalaenopsis equestris. Next base: position 45,650 of record NW_018250315.1, on the reverse strand, counting down.
AGGTTATTTGTGTTGATTGCTTCACACAAATGTAAATCCTAATAAATAAAAAATTGCAGGATGAAACATCTAAATGATTTCTCCTAAATTGAAGCCAAATAATAGGATAGCTTAGGAAGTCACCGAAGTTCTGTGACATCCTCTAGTGTTTCCTCCTTTGGATTCCAAAACAAAATGCTCCAAATTTGAACCAATCCCCCTTCACACTTCTTAGTCCGATATCTTTGAAATGTCCTTACCATTTGAACTCCTTGAAGGTAATTTTTCTTAACTTTTTATCGAGAGTATTCATAGGAAATTTCAGTTATATATGATGTAATTAACTATAAGGGCTTGCCCTTATAGGAAGCTTTTCGCGAACCTAGCATAATATAAACCTTATTTAATTCCTTATATTAAATAGGGGAATTTTTCGGTCAATACATTGGTTTCGCAGACCACTCGGATGTCATAAATTTCTTTAGTTTATTTGATCGAACCTCACCCTCAACTCTTGTGTTCATCCTTCGGGATGGATACAGGATTTGAGGTAAAGCGCTCTTTCATCTAAACTATGAAAATTATGGGGTCAGTTTGACTTCATCTTTTTCAAAACTAAATTTAAAAAAAAAAAAAACGTCCTTTCAAAGCCGAAGGGGGAAAGGGGCAATGGGATTTCAATTCCGATGACCGACAGCTTCTTACGGGCAAAGCCCACACCAAAAATAGTGCCGACAAAATTATGTTGACAGCTTCTAGCGACTCTGTCTGCTAGGGATAAGATTCTCTCTCCTTTTTAATCAGGAAATATTACCCTCATACATCGGTAGTGTGTTCATGTCCCTCCTAAACTAGACTACCCTTCTTTCATTGGCATGCTTTACCCATTTCTATTTTGGGAAAGTACGATCAACTCTTTTGGACTTCAAGACTGTCTGTTCAATCACCTTTGAATAGGAAGGTTCAAGAGGCCATTAAGGACTGTTTAATCTTTGTGTGAGGTCGAACTTCGAGTAGGTTTGTTGGTGGACTAATTCTGCTTAGGCATTGTGCATTGTAAAGTTGGTCCTGTACTGGGTGCTAAACTTCACTTTTTCTTTTTTGAGTTTGATTTGCTATTTTGCAAATTAAATCAAATTGTGTCGTTTTGTTCTTGCTCTTTAATTTTCTTTATATTAATTAAATCTCTTACTTTTAAATTACTTTTATTAAAATCTCAAAATCTCCATAAATTAAATAAAGACTTACCTGGTCTACAGATCAACTTCTGTTAATCTTTAGTGCTCGCACTAAGATTACGAGGTATTGGCCAAATAGCTAACCTCAAAGCTTTCTTTTTTTGGTGTTGCTATAATGGCGTTCCCAACGTTCACTTTTTCCTGCAACTTGCCGACGAGCTGCAGTGCCCACAATGTCGCTCCCACCATCAAGTTTGGAGCATGATTTGAAGATCTCAAGGTCAATCTCGGGAAAGCCTTGTTCGTCATAACGAAAGTTACCGATCTAGAGGTTCAGGAATCATTGTTGAGTTTAATCTGAACTACTTTCAAGACTTCCCTTCTTAAAAGAGGGTCAAGACTACTGACACCGCGACACATACCAAGCCTGTTGTTCCCGTTTCTGTTAAGGGAAAAGAAGATATGGTCATTGAAGTCCAGACTGAAGGATTGGTTATCTCGCCGTCAGTATTTGAAATCGGACCAAGCTTGAGGATTGCACTGTTAACCTAAACCCAAATGAGAAACCGCAGCCAGAAGGTTTGAAGGGCTACTATTGCCCAATTTTATAAGGAAGTACCTTTTGATGAAGTTCCTCACCAGGATGAGTTAGGATTTCCAGACACCTATCCACTTCTATAATGGAGTAGGTTCTATCCCTTAATGGATACTAATAGGCATGAAAGTATCAGAAAGATTGCTACTACTTTACCTTCACCTCATGGACATGGTAGGGAGAGGAAGAAGCCTGATCCTATCACCCGAGTCAATTCAATTTAATAGAGACTAGCTTCCAATGAAGGTTGTTCAGTTGATGAGTAATATAAACAAGTAGGGTGTGCAGTATCCCCTTGCATGAAGAAAAAAAATTTTAAGAGACATCAGATCTACCAGATGATCTCAGAAACCAATTGAAACTTTACCTGCTCGCATTCTAGTCAGGTTCCATTTGGGAAGTCAGATTGATACTGTCAGCGCTAGTTTTGGTTGGAGAGTTGCCCGTGAGAAGCTGTGGGTTACTGGAATTGAATTCCCGTTGCCCGCTTCGAAAAGATGTTTTAATTTACATATATATTTAGTTTTTAGAAAAATATAAAATCAAACTGACCCCATATTTTTTATAGTTTAAATGAAAGAGCACTGTACCTCAAATCTTGTATTTATCCCGAAGGATAAACACAAGACTTGAGGATGAGACTCGATCAAATAAACTAAGGAATATATGACATATGTTTGGTCTGCGAAACCTTTGTATTTGCTGACAAGTT
>NW_018250315.1:26077-42541 GCF_001263595.1 Phalaenopsis equestris | reverse complement strand
AGGATTTACGTTGCATAAGCAAGCAACCTCGAAGTCCTATCTCTTTGTTGTTTAATTTTAAGGAAGGAAGATTGGTTTAGTTGAGGAAGACAGGTTTTGCTGTTGAAGATGGTCGTGCTGCCCACCATGCTAGCTCCAAGCTCCCTGCTGCGATGAGCTTGAGTTTTCTAGCGTGTCAAGTTATAATGTCAAATCAGGTGGCCCAATGGTTGAAATTACTTTAAATTGTATAAATATTAAAGTTGATCAGAGCGACACCGGTTAGGATCCTTTGGTTCCCTCATTCCGGCACCACTATTTTCTTTCAGATTCACTTACTCCAAATGAATTTACTAAAGTCTTCTTAATGTGTTCCATGTTGTCATTTAGCCCTTGGGAAGTTTCGTTAGCAACCGTAGGTTACCTCCTCTGAGGGATTCCAAATCATCCGATAGAGATTTCTTAATTTAGTTACAATTGTAGTTTTGAATGATGCTTTTTATTAAATTTTGAGTTGTTTTATATTTTGAATGTTGTGGCGGTGAATTTTATCTTGGTTGATTTTAGTTTTAGTTTTAGTTTTGATTTTGGTTTTTGTTTAGTTTGTAGGATTGGAATTGAGATCTAATTGATGGACATTTTAGTTGAATTTGGGGAAATTTGGGCCCTTAAAGGTAAATTTGGGGGTTTTTGTTAAAGATGGTCAAATTGGCCAAATTGGGTCATGTGATATTTCAGAAAAATGAAATTAGGAATATTTAATATTTAATGAGATTTTTTGGGAATTTTTGGAATTTTTGGAATTTTGGGCTATGGAGGGGTATTTTGGCCATTTTTGGAGATTTTAGGTAATTTGGTTGTTTGGAGGTTTTCAAAAGGTTTGAAATAAATTTTGATCAAATTTGGGTATTTTGGGCAAACTTGGGAATTTTGGCAAAGTTTGGGTTTCAAGGGTGTTTAGGTAATTTGGGGGTGTTTAGGGGCAAAAGACCAAGATGGGTATTTTTAATAGGATTGGGTAACTAATCACCCTAAATGGGCCATGGCCCAAAGGAAATCCCATCTTGGGTCCTATATGTACTGGTCGTAGTTAAACCATAGCCCTAGGGCTGGTAGGTTTAGGGGACCCTGTACATGAGTATCCCAAAAAGATCAAGGGACCTAGGCTAGAAATTTGAGTTTAGGGTTGTGAGTGATTGTGACTGTAGATGAGTGTAGTGCGCGTCTTAGCTCCAAAACAACACCTAGGGTCAACCCTAAGGTCCATCAGTCCTTAGGGTGACTCACCTTGAGTTTTCCTTATAGTGACCCCACCTATTAAGTACTTAGAGGTTAGGATCAATATGTGGAACTTCAAGTTGAGTTAAGAAGATAATAGAATTTCTAGTGGTGAGGGTGCTTTTTCTAGTTTTCTAAGAGTAGTTAATAAGGAAATCCTATGGATAGACCTTACGCTACTAAAGAGGAAAAACTAAACCTCAACCGAAAGTGAGGTCAACAGATACTAACACTACCACCATCGATCCTACTACAGTTCCTGCTCCGAGACCCACAGACCGTCGACCAGTTAAGTCACGTTTGGGTCCAAGAATTCTGCCAATCACTCAACATGAAATTTTGAAGAAAAGATGAAGAAGTCCTTTTGGTATTGTATCTGATCTGCTCCATGGGGAGCATACTTCTCTTCAATGTGTCGATGTGGAGACATCCCGTCTCAAGACATCTTCGCTAAAAAATTAGGTATGGGTACCCAAGGTTACCGTACCGATATGGTACAGTGAGCCCGCAGGGCAGGATCATGGAATGAACAAAGGGTCCATAGTATCTAACATTATCACAACAATTGCTTGCGAGATGGATGAGCAAGTAGAATATGTCCAACAAAGTCCTTTAGATCTCAAGGTGCTACATGAATCAAGTATTGAAGAAAAGGTTGAAAAGCTCAGGGTCGAGATTTTTGAGTTGGCCTGAAAACATGGAGTTTCCATCAATGATGATGATGAAGATTTTGACTACAATGATTACCTCGAGGAAGATTTTATGGATATCCATGTCATCTAGACCAGAGCCGTTGCATCTGTGTGTGACGCTCAACCTCTTGCTAAAGAGAATTCCGTAGATGAGCTATGTAAAGTTGTTTTCCTAAGGGATGAGAAAATTAGCCAAATGGGGAAAAGAATGAAAGAGATGGCCGCTTCCATGACTATCATGGCCACAGCTCAAGGTCAGTCTCAACCACCACAGTTAGCCTCCCCAGAAGTCAATCAACCAGAGATTATGCATATCACAGATGAAAGGAGGGATGTTGCCTCAGCAAATAGAGATGATCAACAAAATAAAGATTCTCCATCAAGCTTCATGCCAGAAAATGAATTTAAGCAAATGGTCTAGCATGTTTGGGAGACCTTAGCCAAATTTAATGGAGGTGCATTGATTTTGAAAGGTAGACCTTACCCAGAGGAATTTGCCTACCTTATGGGCTTTGTGTCACAAAATTTTAAGATATTTAACGGGACTTGGAATCCTAGGCAACATATAACACATTTTTGAGCCAGTTGTGGTAATACCAGAGATAAGGAAGTCTTGCTCTTCTGACATTTGTCAGCAGCTGGTTAGGGATCACTTTTATTTGGCATGGCGAATTACCAAATGGATCAGTAAAGACATTCACCAAATTAGAACAATTGTTTGTTAAGAGATTTACGAGAGGGCAGCATCATGTGTCAATTGGAGATTTTGTAGTAGAAAGATAAAAGCCCACCTAAATTTTAGTGGATTATACTTTACGGTGAAGAAACCTTAGCATGAAATGCAAAACTCAGCTACAGGAACATCATGCTAATGAGATCTCGCTCAAGAGCATTCACAAGCCAGTGACATTCATGCTCAAGGGACTCACCATGAAATCTTCCGAGAAGCTACTCAGCAAAGCTAGCAATCTTTAAGAAGTCAAACATATGGATTCGTAAGAGAAGGATGAGAAGTCTAGGACGACCAGAGTATCCCAAAAAGATCAAGGGACCTAGGCGAGAAATTTGAGTTTAGGGTTGTGAGTGAATGTGAGTGTAGATGAGTTTAGTGAGTGCCTTAGCTCCAGACTAACACCTAGGGTAAACCCTAAGGTCCAACAGTCCTAAGGGTGACTCATCTTGAGTTTCACTTATAATGACCCCACCTACTAAGTACTTAAAGGTTAGGATCAATATGTGGAACTTCAAGTTGAGTATAGAAGATGGTAGAATTTTTAGTGGTGAGGGTGCTTTTTCTAGTTTTCTAAGAATAATCAATAGGAAAATCCTATGGCTAGACCTTAGGCTACTAAAGAGGAAAGACTAAACCTCAACAAAAAGTTAGGTCAACAAATGAACCCCCAATAAGTGCGGTGTGTTGCGCAAGTACACCGCGCGTATTGGTGTTAACCAATGAGATCAACAAAAAACTCAACAAAAAACCAATACAAACTTGTTGACCGATGAGATCAACAAAAACCAATACTAATGTGTAGAGTTGTGTGTGTGATTTATTTTATTTCCGTTGGGGATACTAGTGGATAATCGTATGATTGAAATTAAGGAGTAGGGACTCTCGTTGGGGATCAGAGAGTAAATTTTGAGTTATGAAATTTAAGAAATTTATAGAGGATGGGGATCAGTATGCTAGAGCTGACCCCGAGGTGGAAATTTAAATTTAAGTATCAATTCCAAAAAGAAAAGAAGAGTCGAAAATTAGATACCGATCTCAAAAGATGAGAATCAGAATTTAGGTATTGATTCGAATATGTGAGAATTGAAATTTAGGTATCAAAGAGTCAAAATTTAGGTATCGATCTCAAAAGATGAGAATCAGAATTTAGGTACTGATTCGAAGATGAGAATTAAAATTTAGGTATCAATCTCAAGGAGGGAGACAAAATTTAGGCATCGATCTCGAAAGATGAGAATTAGAATTTCGGTACTGATTCGAAGATGAGAATTGAAATTTAGTTATCAAACTCAAGGTGAGAGTCAAAATTTAGGTATCAATATCAAAAGATGGGAATGAGAATTTATGTACGATTCAAAAATATGAATTGAAATGTAGGTATCAATCCCAATAAGAGAGTCAAATTTTAGGTATTGATCTCGAAAGATGAGAATCAAAATTTAGGTACTGATTCAAAAATGCGAGAATTGAAATGTAGGTATCAATTCCGAGAAGTCGAAATTTAGGTATGAACCTCGAAAGATAGGAATTAGAATTTAGGTACTGATTCGAAGATGTAAGAATTGAAATTTAGGTATCAATTTCGAGAAGAGAGTCAAAACTTAGGTATCGACCTCGAATTGTGAGAATCAGGATTTAGGTACAGATTCGAAGATGTAAGAATTGAAATTTAGGTATCAATTCCTAGAAGAGATAGTCAGAATTTAGGTACCAACCTCGAACAGATAGGAATAAAATTTAGGAACTAATTTGAAGATGTAAGAACTAATTCTAAGAAGAGAGTTGAAATTTAGGTATCGACCTCGAAAGATGAGAATCGGAAATTAGGTACTAATTCGAAAATGTTAGAATTGAAATGTAGGTATCAATTCCGAGAAGAGAGTCAAAATTTAGGTATCGACCTCGAAATATAAGAATCAGGATTTAGGTATTGATTCAAAGATGTAAGAATTGAAATTTAGGTATCAATTCCATGAAGAGAGTCAAAATTTACGTATCAACCTCAAAATGTGAGAATCACGATTTAGGTACTGATTCAAAGATGTGAGAATTGAAATTTAGGTATCAATTCCGAAAAGATAATTAAAATTTAGGTATCAACCTAAAAATCATAGGAATTAGAATTTAGGTACTGATTTGAAAATGTGAGAATTGAAATTTAGGTATCAATTCCGAGAAGAGAGTCAAAATTTAGGTATCGACCTTGAAATGATAGGAATCAGAATTTAGGTACTGATTCGAAGATGTGAGAATTGAAATTTAGGTATCAATTCTGAGAAAAGAGTTGAAATTTAGGTATCGACCTCGAAATGATAGGAATCAAAATTTAGGTACTGATTCAAAGATGTGAGAATTGAAATTTAGGCATCAATTCCGAGAAGAGAGTTGAAATTTAGGTATCGACCTCGAAATGTGAGAATCAAGATTTAGGTACAGATTCCAAGATGTAAGAATTGAAATTTAGGTATCAATTTCAAGAAGAGATAGTTTGAATTTAGGTACTGACCTCGAATGGATAGGAATCATAATATACGTACTGATTCAAAAATGTGAGAATTAAAATTTAGGTACAATCCCGAAAAGAGAGTTGAAATTTAGGTATCGACCTCGAAAGATGAGAATCAGAATTTAGGTACTGATTTGAAAATGTGAATATTGAAATGTAGGTATCAATTCCGAGAAGAGAGTTGAAATTTAGGTATCGACCTTGAAATGATAGGAATCAGAATTTAGGTACTGATTTGAAGATGTGAGAATTGAAATTTAGGTATCAATTCTGAGAGGAGAGTTGAAATTTTGGTATCGACCTCGAAATGATAGGAATCACAATTTATGTACTGATTCAAAAAGGTAAGAACCAGGATTTAGGTACTGGTTTGAAGATGTGAGAATTGAAATGTAGGTATCAATTCGAAGATGTGAGAGTTGAAATGTAGGCATCAATTCAAAGATGAGAGAATTGAAATGTAGGTATCAATCTCAAGGAGAGTCGAAATTTAGGTATCGACCTCGAAAGGTAGGAATCAGAATTTAGGTACTGATTCAAAAATGAGAATTAAAATTTAGGTATCAATCTCAGGAGAGAGTCAAATTTAGGTATCGACCTCGAAATGATAGGAATCAGAAGTTAGGTACTGATTCGAAAATGTGAGAATTTAAATTTAGGTATCAATTCCGAGAAGAGAGTTGAAATTTAGGTATCGACCTTGAAATGATAGGAATCAGAATTTAGGTACTGATTTGAAGATGTGAGAATTGAAATTTAGGTATCAATTCTGCGAGGAGAGTTGAAATTTTGGTATCGACCTCAAAATGATAGGAATCAAAATTTATGTACTGATTCGAAAAGGTAAGAATTGAAATTTAGGTATCAATTCTGAGAAGAGAGTCAAAATTTAGGTATCGACCTCCAAAGGATAGGAATCAGAATTTAGGTATTGATTCGAAAATGTGAGGACTGAAATTTTCGGAAAGATTTGTGATGTTGAATATGTAGAAATGTAACATATGGAAAGGTTGATTTTGTTGAAAAAGACTTGTAGAGTTTTGTGGGATTTTGTGTAGTTGTGTGGGATTTTGTGCAGAATGTGAAATTCTGCGGGGATGTGAAGAGAGTTAAGGGTAGATAAAGACGGTTGTGCTGCGCACACAAATAGTAGGAAACTCCAAAAATGAAAGGATCCACTCAACAGATTCATTTCATTTTCTTGTTGTTTTCATCACATTTAATTTTTCAAAATATGTCTTTAAAGTTTTGATTTTAATTGATTGACTTTCAAAAGAAATTTGTTTTGTTGTTTATTTATTGGTGATTATTTTTTTATTTATATTTTATTTATTGTTAAAAATTTGTTGTTTCATTCTCTGTTCATTGCAATTTTGAACCAAGGCGTGGTTCATGGCTTTCATCCCTTGCACAAAAAGGCAACTGACAGAAAGGCACAATTTATGAGAAATTTTCATTAATTTGCTCTAACAAAGATGTCATAAATCAAACATAGGCTAATGCCTCAAAAGGTAAATTATGTAGTCCATGTCGAAATACATCGAGAACATCTCATGCTATGAATACATGACTGAATACATCAGATACATTTCATGCTGTTAAAAGAAAGAAAGTGAACCCTCTGTGTCAGGTATGTTGAGCTCCTGATCAAGCAGACCTTCTAAGTCATGCTCCAGGATGAGAGTTCATTTCTCATGTACTTAGAGGTACAACCCTCCCATAGCTTGTACGACAGTAACTCTTCCAATTCCGGGTCTAGATAGAATCCATATGGCATTTTGCTGTCATCCATCCTGCAGAAAGTCACAGACACCCTACGGTGTCGTACCCCTGGAATGCAATGTTTGGCGACTTCTGCGCCATAGCCTTTGCCCCATAGCCTTAAAGAACAAGCACTGAACTGACTGGTAGAGGAATCTCCACAGAGCCTCTGAACTAACAAGGGCCGGCAATATCGATTTCTTTCCCAAATAATATATTTCTCTTACTCATGAATGAGAACATGCAGAAAGGCCTCACAAAATCATAATGATCAATGTGCGGAGGAATGCAATCACCCTCTTCATAAATGTTAATAATGCAACTATTGGGAATACAGGTAGCAGGTAGAATATTCCATTTGACCATTCTTTTGATCATCCACTTTATCATTGGCGGTAGCGGATCGACTTAACGTGTCTGAGGATCCCAGGCAGATTCCCCTGTCTATCATTTGTGAAGTTGTAGCAACAGCCGCACTGGATGGTGATTCTTTCTTTTCCTTTCATCCATTTCTTTGGCTCAGAATATGTTCTTTCCATGAGAAGGCCCACTTGGCCTCTATCTCTTAAATCAAAGATACAGTCTAGAATGCTTATTTCATCATTCTCGGAGAATACTCTGGTATATAGCTCCAGGCCTTCCAATATGTTGAGGAACTTCTCCTGAACTTTTTCGTAAAACTCAAATTCTCTTTTATTCACTTGACTTATTTTGTAACATTCTATCATACCAAGGGTTGGCAGCTATCGCGGGCGTTTCTTCCTTCAAGCATCGGCGGGAACCCAAACTGGTGCTGGTTGATCTGGAATATGAGACTCAGCCTCTAGTTGGATGTATGACCCTGGGCTCCATAGTACATACCGATCCGTCCCCAGTGGGACATATGGTTCATCCATTAAAAAATTCAAAGTCTGAGATTTGTTGGCGCTTGAGGTGTACTCTTCCAATGTACTAAAAGGCTGTAGATGCAGAACATTGCAATTCGGGCATTCTACAAACGTGCCCGTAGCTGATGTCCGGCCGGTATTTCAAAGTTGTACGTCAGACAACCCTTGCACAAAACATCTGAAACTAAAAGTGTGTTTGACTCTGTCACACACTCCGGTTCTTCATCCATTGTGGGTAAGCTAGCAGAAGATTCTTTCAGGTCTGGATCATAAATATGCCCCTTAGGAATAGGGGTGAGCAAGTTGTTCGTCTCTCTCTGACATTTGCATTCTTATCATAGAAAATCTCTCCGCTTCTTGGGACTGGCGTTCCTGCGTTGCATCCTGCGAAGTAGAGTACTTGGCAGTCGTTCATTATACTGGGCCCCGGCCTGGCGTAGCTACCATGGAGGGCAGACGGTTGGGCCCCTCCATCAAATCTCGCTCTGTTATCACGTTCTTGCCCTTGCGTGATAGATTATCTTTAGCAGTCACCCTCAGTAGTGAAAGTAATCCCTCTTTCTCTTTGCAGCTGACTACATCCATCAGAGGACCTTCATATTCCATGTCAACCCGGTTGAAATCCACGTTGAATTTTATGGTATCGCCCTGCTGCGCCATCTCCTCATTTAATGCGAGGTTCCAGCCATCCTGGAAAGCAAAGATCAGGAAAAACGTCAGTGGGCCAAAACTTGGCATGAATAAGAACAAAATAAAGTATTTTTTAAAGTAAATTTTAGTTTGTTTTGGTAAAATAAATTATTTATTTTATGTATGAGTTTATTTTAATTTAGTGGAACATTATACTTAAAAGTGGAAAGAAGAAAATTTGAAGTTTAAAATTTCTTTCTCAAAGTTTTCATTATATGGAGGTTAATTACAAAATTTGGACCCGGTCATAGACATTTGGTCATATAGATAACCCTAAAACAATCAAAGTTTCAAAGTTTTAAATTAAGCGAAGGCAAGCGGCATCAGGTTGCGTAATGGGTTGTTAGATATCGTTCGTTTATTGGTAACATGGGTCTTTGGCCTTAGAAGTCCACTAACTGGTAGGCTCCTTCTGTATAGACCTTTTCAACAACAAATGGTCCCACCTAAGTTGGCTCGAATTTTTCACCTATTTTTCGGTGTGCAAGAATAGGTCTTTTGAGCACAAGTACGAGGTCACCAACTTTGAATGTCCTTGGGCGGACCAATTATTCATGGGCTTGTACCATCTTCACCTGGTAAAGCTCCAAATGTTGTTGTGCTTCTAGTCATTTTCCCTCGAGACTCTCTAGTTTTTCAAGTCCGAGTTTTGCGCTTTCTTCCATTGTGATTTTGTTGGTAACAACGACTCTGAGAGATAGTGTCTGGATTTCTTGCGGTAGCACGACCTCGGACCCATACACGAGCATATAAGGTGTACACTGAGTGGGAGTCCTGAAAGTCGTCCGGTAGGCCCATAAGGCTTCTAATAGTTTGTTGGCCAATCCCTTTTGTTTTCATCAAGTTTTTCTTCAAAATTTGTACCAGTATTTTGTTGAAAGTCTCAGCCAGACCATTTGCTCTGGGATAGTAAATTGTAGAGTATCTGGAATTTATCCCCTATCTTTTGACAAAATTGTTGATCTTTGTACTTCTGAAAGCTGTCCCATTGTTGGAAATTAATCTTCGCGGTACTCTGAAGCGGTAGACGATTTGGCTTTTGAATTAAAGAAGGACGTTCTGTGTCGTAACCTCATGCAACGGTACTGCCTCTGCTCATTTGGAGAAGTAATCTGTAGTGGCAAGTATAAACCTGTGTAATCTGAAAAAGATGGAGGGTCTATCAGACCTATTATGTCCGTGCCCCAACACTCGAACGACCACGAGACAACAATTGGATGTAGCACATTCCGAGGTTGGTGTATGATCACCCCATGCACTGCCCTTGGCATTGGTGACATCTTCTGGCTGTATCCATGCAATCAGACATCATCGCTGGCCATTAATACCCGAGTCTTTTGATCTTCATTTTTATTTTCGGCCTTGACTAGTGAGCGCCACAGAATCTGGCATGTACCTCTTTCACAATATTTTGTGCTTCGACTCTGCTCAAACATCGTAGCCACATCTAGTCAAACGATCTTCTGTAGAGAAAATTTCCCATCAGGGCGTAAGACATAACCCTTCTTGTGGTGTGGTTCACCTCAGACTTGTCTTCTGACAGCTTTCCAGTATGCAAATTTCTATTAATGACTTGCACCAATCTTCGTTGATGTCTGCAGCTGTATTTATTGTTTCTTCTTTTTCGAGTTTGTGTAGTGTTTCGAAGTCAATCTGAGACAAGACTCTTCTTCCTTGCACTGTGACTTTATTGGATTCCTCCGGTGGACACGCCATTTCCTTAGCAAGTGTTGCTAGAGCGTCGGCATATGCATTATCTCCCCTAGGAATCTGGTAGAAAGTTACATCATGAATCTGCTCTAGGAGCTTCATCTTCTACTGATGGTATTCTGCTAATCTTGGTTTCAAAATTTTGTATTGTCTGGCGACTTGCTGCAGGACGAGTTAGGAGTTGCCATAGATGACAATGTCTATTATATCCATTGAGATTGTCATTTCCAATCCGGTGATTAAAGCTTCACATTCTGCTTCATTTTTGGTGCATGGCTCTGTCAAGTGGTATGAGAACCTCATCATACTCTTATCTAGTGTGATAAAGATCAAACCAATCCCTGCTTTGTCTGGTATGACTGTGTCTGATCCTTCGTCTTTTCTGGCTGACGAAGCACCATCGAAGTACATCTCCCAGCTTTGTGCACTGGATAATTCCATTTGTAATATTTGCTCGTCTGGTAACTAGTCTTTGAGAGAGGACCCAACTGGCAGTGAGTGTGCAGTGAGAAAGTATGCTAGTATCTATCCCTTGATAGCACGGAGAGGCACAAAAGTTATATAAAATTGCAGTAAGATCATTGACCATCTTGCTAAACGTCCGAAGAGTGTTGGTCGGGTCATCAAATATTGCAATGGATTAAATTTCAAAATTAGGGTAATCTTATGAGAAAGCATGTAATGTTTAAGCTTTTGGGCTGCAAAAATTAAGGCTAGACAATGCTTCTCAATAGGTGGATACCTCATCTCCGTCGGTATTAGGCGACGACTCAAGTAGTAGAGTGCATTCTCTTTACCCTCATCATTGACTTGGGCTAAGAGGGCTCCAAGAGAGTCAACTAAAGCCGCAGTGTAAAGTATTAACGGTTTTCTTGGGATAGGGGCTGCTAAGACAGAAGGTCTCATTAAATATTGCTTAACGTCCACAAAGGCCCGCTGACATTTATCTTCCCAAATAAATTTGGCGTCCTTTTTAATTAATGCCGAGAAAGGCTGACACCTACTTGAGAGATTAGAAATAAAGTATCTCAGGTATGCCGACTTTCCCTGGAAGGAATGTAGTTGTTTCAAGGTTTTAGGAGGAGGCATCTCCAAGACAGCTTTAATCTTATCCGGGTCGATCTCGATTCTCCGATGACGGACAACGAATCCTTGAAATTTCCCGGAGGTAACACCAAAGGAGCACTTTAAAGGATTCATTTTGAGATTTTATTGCCGTAATCATTCAAACACGATCCTCAAATTGTACAGATGGTCTATTTTCTGTTTACTTTTGATGGCCAAATCATCCACGTAGCATTCTACTTGGTTGTGAATGAGGTCATAAAAAATCTTCAACATTGCACGCTGATATGTTGCTCATGCGTTCTTTAGGCCGAACGACATCACTGTGTAGCAGAACATTCCAATCGGTGTTCTGAAGGCTGTAAGCGCTGCATCCTCAAGAGCCATCTTGATTTGGTTGTATCTCAACGATCCGTCCATGAAGGAGAAAATTTCATGTGTTGAAGCGATATCCACCATAATCTTCGGTATAGGTAGTGGAAACTCGTCTCTTGAACATGCCTTGTTCAAATCTTTGAAATCGACATAAATGTGGATATGTCTATTGTTCTTCTTAACAGGTACGATGTTGGCTAACCACGAGGGTATTGTTCCTCTTTAACAAAGTTGGCGTCTATTAATTTCTTTACCTCAACAATGACTTATTGTTCTATTTTGAGGTGCATTCTCTTGGGAGCTTTTTTTACTGGGTTTATATTCTTGTCTACCCCAAGTTTATGGACTGCAACCTCTGTTGACAGTCCTGACTTTTCATCGCAGCTCCATGCAAAGCAATTTTTAAATTCTGTTAATAGTTTGATCAACTATGCAGATTCTTTGTCATTAAGTAGATAACTTATAAATGTAGGTCGGGGTCGTTCTTCAGTCCCGAGGTTAATTTCTTTCAATTCATCAACAGTGGTTTTAATTTCCTCCTGAAACTCTGGTGGAGCATCTTCTATTGGTTGATCAGTAAATTCATCCTCTATATCGAGGAAATCCTCTTCTGACTAACCAGTAATAACCATGCAAAATTTAGAATCATTGACTGGTCTGTACCAAATTCGAGACCTACCCTCTTTTGAATTTGGAGTTCGACTTATACTGTTCCATAGTTTTTCACAAAGTTTAAATTTACCTTTTGGCTTTTGTTTTGGTAAGTGTCCCACTTGAATTAATTTTTGAACACAAGGCAAGAAGTAACCAAAAGGCAATTTCTTCAATTCATTAGAATCATCATCCATATTTACATGTTTTTCAAGCTTAGTAGAGGTAGAAGCACGGTAAAATTTGATTGGCTTGGAGCCAACACTACGGACTTCCTTGACCTCTAAACTCTCAACCTTTTAAGGGAGAATCGGAGTGAGGGTCATAACATTCACATAGTGGTTTATCTAATCATACATTGTTTCATATTCATTCTTTTCTGTATCTTCTAGGGATATCTCGTACTAAGGTCTTTTCTGTCATCATTATCTCATCTTCAGAACTGTCTTCTTCACCAATGTTGATGGTGGGCCTAGTCCGTTCAACGATTAAGTTGATCCTTCCTCGCCCACGTCCCCGGCCTTGAGCTTGGGTGCGCGAACTAAAATAATTTTCACCATCTCGTTGTAATGGAGTTGTGGAAGATCGCTGAAGTGGAGTTGAATGGCCTCCTCTTTGTGATTCTTCTGAATCTTCATCTTTGTTTGTCACAATCTCGTACGAGAAGACAGTCTTCTTTGGAGGCGCGTAGTAGGCATCATCTTGATGGATACGAACTTCATGCACTGAAAATGGTTGTAGATCTCCCTTGATGCAATTCTCTTGACCATCTTTACAGTATTTGATACAGTGATGTAGAGATGATGGAACCATACTGTGCTCATGAATCCATGGTCGACCCAATAGAGCCTTAAAAGAGGTCTCGGCGTCGATGATATGAAATTTAGCGATTTTCATGAGTTCTCAAACTTTCATAAGTAGTGTAATTGATCTGAGGGCTCTTTCTCCCTTTTGGTTGAATCCTCTTAATATCATCTTATCGGCCGTAAGATCTTGAGCTTCAATATCCAAATAGGCCAATGTCCGTAGGCTCATCAAGGATCCACTAAAACTCGGGATAACATAAATCTGCCGATGTTGACGGAGATGTAGAGTGGAGGATTGTCGTCGGCGGTACCGAGCAACAAGTCTTCATCTGTGAAGTCATCTGTGAAGGTTACCCCTGAATGTTCTTTCAATGAGTAAACTTCATCTGAGGATGTGCTGGCCAACTGAGCTTAGCAAATTTCTGGGTCAAGCAAAGCTATAACCAAAAACTCTCTCATCTCCTTTGACAGGATCAGAGCATCGTAGATGCTTAATCAGGTCGGCAACTTCCTAAGATGAGCTAGCACGTTGTAGTCTACTTTATCTTGATTATGTGGTTCTTCCACTAGTGGAGGTGGGGGTATCTCTTCTCGGGTCATTATTTGCTTTCCTTTATTTGTTGGAGCTATTCTTGGTGGTAACACTTTTCCGCTCCTCAAGTTAACTTCTATGATTTCTTCTTCTTGAAATATCATTGTTGAATCTTCTGATGTCTTTTCATCTTCATCGAAAAGATCTAAGTTGATGGCAAGCGGTATACCACGATGCTCGAGAATTGGCTCCTCGTTATCGGTGCTGTCATAAGCAGTATTATTGATGTCTTCTTTGGACTTGACAACGAGTTCATCAGACTCAAGTACAATTTGAGGATCATTTTGGGGATTGAGATCGAAGCTAGATCGGTCATAATCAGTTACGTTATCACCAGAATCTATAAAAACGTAGCCGAGATCATAATCACTGTATTCATAAGACCCCAGAGAGACAATAAGATAATCATATAAAGTCAAGGGTTCGAGGATTTTCTTCCTTGAATCCGAGACAACTAATCTAGCAATCTCAGGCTTGGTATGTTGCGGACTCTGAATAGAGGCTTGTTTTGATGCAGACTGGATCTTGTTCAGTATCTTCTTGGATGACTTGCTCTAGACCTCATTCCATTCTTTTTTGGTATTCGTGGAAGCTTGTTTCAATGAAACGGCCCAAGCAACCGGTGGTATGGGAAATAATTTGGTTCTTTCTTCTTATCCACCTTTTCGGGCTTCTTTGGATCCGGTAGTTTGAATTTTGGCTTCTTCATCAGACTCCTGAATATTTTAGGTATAGCTTCATCCATGAAGGAATACACAACTTTCTGTCACTCCAACAGGGATATTCTTTTATCTCATGTTCGAGGTGCTCCTTCTTGAGGCAGCCGCTGGTTGGATTGACTATTCTATTTCTAAGAGGACTGGCGATGTTCTTCTACATATATCTTTATCTGCTGCTTTCCTTTATCGACAATCTCTACTACTCTTGATTTCTTTTCGAACACCTTAGCCTTTTGATGTGGCTCCATGTGCTTTATTTCTTCTTCAAGACTACTGGCTTTACTGAGTACATTTTTTGATGGTGAGTTCTTTAAGCGTGAAAGCTACCGGCCCATGAATGCTCTTGATTAGAATCTCAATCACTTGATGCTCCTATAGCTGAGGTTCACATTTCATGCTAAGGTTTCTCCACCTGAAATTATAGTCTGCGAAAGTTTTGTTGGGCTTTTGTATCTCCATCATGAGCTCTCCAAATGACACATGATGTTGCGCCCCGATAAATCTTTTCACAAATAACTGTTCCAACTCAGAAAATGTTTTAACTGACTCGTTGGGCAAGTCAACGTACCAGTCAAAAACAATTTTTGACAAGCTGCTGACGAACTGCTGGCAGAGTAGAACTTCATTATTCCTCGTGTTGCCACAACTGGCTCGAAAATGTGCTATATGTTGTCTAGAATTTTCAGTCCCATCAAATATTTTGAAGTTTGGGGCCACAAAACCCTTGGGGAAAGGTACGACATTGAACTCTTCCGGGTAAGGTCTACCCTTTAAAATTGATGCACTACTCTTAGATTAGGCTAAGGTGTCCTGCACTTGTTCAACCATCTGCTTGAACTCCTTTTCTGTCATGGAACTTGATGGAGAATCTTTCTTTGATTACTCATCTTTGTTTGTTGAAGTAGCCTCTCTTCTTTCATTTATAATGTGTATGATTTCTGGCTGATTAATCTCTGGAGAAGCCAATTACGGTGCTTACGATTGTCCCTAAATGGTGGCCATGGCGGTCATAGCTGCAGTCATCTTTTCTATTCTTTTCTCTAGTAGAATAACCTACTCATCCCCTAAGAGGATAACCCTACACAGCTCATCTACGGCATTCTATTTGGTCTGAGGTTGAGCTTCAGGCGTAGATGTGGTGGCTCTGGTTTCGATCTCATGGACATCCACGAAATCTTCCTCCAGGTAATCATTGTAATCAAAATTTTCATTGTAGCTATCGACGGAAACTCGGTGTTCTCAAGCCAACTCAAAAATCTTGACACTGGTTTCACTTTCTATTATACGGGCTCACTGAACTGTATCGGTGCAGCGACCTTGGGTACCCATACCTTTTTCTTTTTTTTCTTTTTTGATGATGATGTCTCAGGACGGAGCGTCTTAGTAGAAACATCGGTATGTCGAGGGAAAGTATCCTCCCCATGGTGTAGACCGGCTACAGTGTCAAGTAATCGTCTTTTTTTTGCCTTTGGGATTGTAGGAATGTCTCCATAATGGGTGACGGTTAAGATCTTCAGACCCAGTCTCGACTTAACTAGTCGACGGCCTGCGGTTCTGGTGGCAGTATAATCAGTAGTAATCACTGTGGTATCAACTATGTTCCCTAAAAAGAACCAAACGAGGATGCCAGTAGGTGGCACTCTAATTGTCTTATGGGGCTGTCTGGCAGATCTGATACCTTTCAAAATTTGCTACATCATGCGAGGGGAAATTGCATCTCCCACTTGTTTAAGTAAATCTCTAATCGAACATCCTTCTTTGGTAGCAAGCCTTCTAAAAGCTGCACTAACTCAAGTGATAGGAGTGAACTTCTTTCTCTCCTTACTGTGTCCATGAAGTGACGGTAATGCGATAGCGATCCTTGGGATAGTCTTATATCCGTTGGTATTTGTCAGAGGATGGAATCTACTCCCTCGCAGGAGTGGATAAATTTCTGGTAACACTTCTTCAACTTGATGAGGCTCCACTTCAACGGGTGTCTTCTCAAGAGTCTGGGCTTTGATGGCCCTCTGAACTTTTC
>NW_018250315.1:21849-24757 GCF_001263595.1 Phalaenopsis equestris | reverse complement strand
TTTTCTTTTTTGATGATGATGTCTCAGGACGGAGCGTCTTAGTAGAAACATCGGTATGTCGAGGGAAAGTATCCTCCCCATGGTGTAGACCGGCTACAGTGTCAAGTAATCGTCTTTTTTTTGCCTTTGGGATTGTAGGAATGTCTCCATAATGGGTGACGGTTAAGATCTTCAGACCCAGTCTCGACTTAACTAGTCGACGGCCTGCGGTTCTGGTGGCAGTATAATCAGTAGTAATCACTGTGGTATCAACTATGTTCCCTAAAAAGAACCAAACGAGGATGCCAGTAGGTGGCACTCTAATTGTCTTATGGGGCTGTCTGGCAGATCTGATACCTTTCAAAATTTGCTACCTCATGCGAGGGGAAATTGCATCTCCCACTTGTTTAAGTAAATCTCTAATCGAACATCCTTCTTTGGTAGCAAGCCTTCTAAAAGCTGCACTAACTCAAGTGATAGGAGTGAACTTCTTTCTCTCCTTACTGTGTCCATGAAGTGACGGTAATGCGATAGCGATCCTTGGGATAGTCTTATATCCGTTGGTATTTGTCAGAGGATGGAATCTACTCCCTCGCAGGAGTGGATAAATTTCTGGTAACACTTCTTCAACTTGATGAGGCTCCACTTCAACGGGTGTCTTCTCAAGAGTCTGGGCTTTGATGGCCCTCTGAACTTTTCTGTTACGGTTCTTCCTTTGAGTTCAGGTCAGCAGTACAGTCCTCAAACTTGATCCAATTTCAAACACGGGTGGTGGGAAAGTTAATCCCTCAGTCGGATCCTCAACAATCATTACTTCTTTCCCCTTAGCAGCACTACGGCTAACGGGTTTGACGGGTGTCGTATCAGTAGTAGCTTTAGCCTTCTTGCAGGCAGGGAAGTCCTGAAGGCAGTTCAGATTGAATTCTGCAGACAGCTCCTGTATCTCTGGAGCGGTGATCTTCATTACCACGAATGGAGCTTTCCCGAGGATGACCTCGAGATCTTCAAATTCGGCTCCAAATTTGATGGTTCGAGTGAGGTTACGGAATTCATGGGTTTTGGGTAGGTTGCAGGAGAAGATTAGCATTGGGTAAGCCACTGCAGCAGGCTTTAAAAATAGAAAGTTTCAGGGTTAGCTATATGGCCAAAAATCTCATAATTGTTTTAGTGCAAGCAATGAAAGTAGAGGTTGATCTGTAGACCAGGCACGTCTTAATTTATGGGTATTTAAAAATCTTTTTTAAGAAAAATTAAGAGGTGTAAGAGTTTAATTAATGTAAGAAAATTTTCAAGTGCGCGCAGCACAACACGATGTAGTTTAATTTACGGAATAGAAAATCAAATTTGGAAGTGAGATGTGAAGTAGTTAGGACCCACTGCGAGACCTATTTAGTGGCAGAAAAAAATGCCCAGGTGGAACTAGTCCACCCACACACCTATTGGGGGTCCAACCCTACAGGAAAAAATTAAGGAGTTCTTATTGGCCTTCTGAACCCCTCTATTCGAAGATGGTTGAACAGCTAGTCCTAAAGTCCAAGGAGTTGGCTGTACCTTCCCAAGACAGAAATGGGCAACGTATGCCAATAGAAGACAAGTAATTTGGTCCAAGAGGGACATGGATACATTACCAATGTGTGAAAATAATATCTCTTGATTTGAATGGAGAGAAAAGCTTGTCCCTAGTGGAGTCGCCAGAAGCTGTTGGCACTATTTTTGGTTGGAGAGTTGTCCGTAAGAAGCTGTCGGTTACCGGAATCGAAATCCCGTCTCCCGCTTCAGAAGGACGTTTTAATTCACATAAGAAAAATATGAAAACAAACTGACCCCATATTATTCAGAGTTTAAATGAAAGAGCACTATACCTCAAACCATGTATCTATCCCAAAGGATAAACACAAGATTTGAGGATGAGGCTCGATAAAATAAACGAAGGAATATATGACATCCGTTTGGTCTGCAGAACCTTTATATTTTTCTATTTGCCAACAAGCTCCCTTATTTAATATAAAGAATTAAACAGGGTTTATATTAAGCTGAGTTCAGACATGCTTCCTATAAGAGCAAGCCCGTATTGTTAATTACATCTTAAATGACCAAAGTAATTTAAGAAAACTCTCGGTAAAAATCAAGGAATATTATCTTCACGGAATTTCAAAGGGTATGTCTTTTCAATGAGATTGGACGTAGAGGTGTGAAAGGGGATTAGTTCAAACTTGGAACATTTTATTGTAGAATCCAAAGGATGAAGAACTAAGGGATATCATGGATCCAAAGGAGAACCTCGGTGAGTTCCCAAGTTATCATAATGTTTGGCTTCAGTTTTGAGGAGAAATATTAGAGAAATATTTAGGGTTTTCAGCCTGCCGATTTTATTAGTTAGGGCTTACATTCATGTGAAATGATCACACAAATAGCCAGGAAGATGTAAGGATTGAGACCTTGACAAACGACAACCTCGAAGTCCTAAGACGAGTTAGGGCTTATATTGTATAACAAGATTATACAAAAGCCTAAAGATAAGGTGAGGATTTACGTTGCATAAGCAAGAAACCTCGAAGTTCTATGGATTTTTTTTTTAAGTCTAAGGAAGGAAGATTGGTTTAGTTGAGGAAGATATGTTTTGCTATTGAAGATGGTTGTGCTGCCCACCATGCTAGCTCCAAGCTCCCTGCTGCGACAAGTTTGAGTTTTCTAGTGTGTCATGTTATAATGTCAAATCTGGTGGCCCTGGGGTTGAAATTATTTTAAATATTATAAGTGCATATTAAAGTTGATTAGAGCAACAGAAGTTAGGATCCTATGGTTCCCTCGTTCCGGTGCCATTATTTTCTATTGGATTCACTTAGTCCAAATGAACTTACTAAACTCAACTTAATGAGTTCCATAATTTCATTTAGACCGTGGGAAGCCTTGCGAGTAATCGTAGGTT
>NW_018250315.1:0-20974 GCF_001263595.1 Phalaenopsis equestris | reverse complement strand
CTTTTTCTAGTTTTCTAAGAATAGTCAATAGGAAAATAATATGACTAGACCTTAGGCTAATAAAGAGGAAAAACTAAACCTCAACCAAAAGTGAGGTCAACAGATACTAACATTACCACCATCGATCCTACTACAGTTCCTGCTCCGAGACCCACAGACCATCGACTAGCTAAATCATGTTTAGGTCCAAGAATTCTGCTAATCACTTGCCATGAAATTCTGAAGGAAAAGATGAAGAAGTCACCTAGTACTGTATATGGTCTGCACCACGGGGAGCGTACTTCTCTTCAACGTTTTGATGTTGAGACATCCTGTCTTAAGACGTCTTCGCTAAACAATAAGGTATGGGTACCTAAGGTTGCCGTACCACTACAGTACATTGAGCCCGCAGGGCAGAATCATGGAATGAAGAAAGGGTCCAAAGTATCTAACATTGTCACAGCAATTGCTTGTGAGATGGATGAGAAAGTAGAAGATGTCCAACAAAGTCCTACAGATCTCAAGGTGCTACATGAATCAAGAATTGAAGAAAAGGTTGAATAGCTCAGGGTCAAGATTTTCGAGTTGGTCCGAAAACATGGAGTTTCCATCGATGACGATGATGAAGAATTTGACTACAATGATTACCTCAAGGAAGATTTTGTGGATATCCATGTCATCGAGACTAGAACCGCTACATCTGCGTGTGACGCTCAACCTCTCACCGAAGAGAATTTAGTAGATGAGCTACGTAGGGTTGTTTTCCTAAGGGATGAGAAAATCAGTCAAATGGAGAAAAGAATGGAAAAGATGGCCGCTGCCATGACTGTCATGGCCACAACTCAAAATCAGTCTCTACCACCACAGTTAGCCTCCTCAAAAGTCAATCAACCAGAGATTATACATATCACGGATGAAAGAAGGGAAGTTGCCTCAACAAATAGAGATGATCGACAAAAGAAGGATTCTCCATCAAGCGTCATGCCAAAAAAAGAATTTAAGCTAATGGTCTAGCAAGTTTGGGAGGCCTTAGCCAAATTTAATGACTGTGCATTGATTTTGAAAGGTAGACCTTACCCGAAGGAATTTGATGTTGTACCCTACCTTAAGGGCTTTGTGTCACATAACTTTAAGATATTTGATGGGACTAGAAATCCCAGACAACATATTGCTCATTTTCGAGCCAGTTGTGGTATTAGAGATAAGGAAGTCTCTCTCTTCCGACAGTTTGTCAGCAGCCTGTTAGGGATCGCTTTTTTTTGTTATACCAAATTACCAAATGGACCAGTAAAGACATTCACCAAATTAGAACAACTGTTCGTGAAGGAATTTGCCAAAGCGCAGCATCATGTGTCAAATGGAGATCTTGTAGTAGAAAGACAAAAGCCCAACGAGATTTTATTGGACTATATTTTAAGGTGAAGAAACCTTAGCATGAAATGCGAAACTTAGCTACAGGAACATCATGCGATTGAGATCTCGCTCAAGAGCATTAATGGGCCAGTGACTTTCATGCTCAAGGGACTCACCATTAAATCCTTCGAGAAGCTACTCAGCAAAGCTAGCAATTTTTTAGAAGTAGAGGAAGTTAAACACATGGATTTCAGGAGAAATCAAAGAAGACCAGAACAACCCAAATATTTGAGAAGAAGTCTGGGATATTGGCAACAGTCGATAAAGGAAAGCAACCAATTAAGATACATGCAGAAAATTTTCATCAGTCATTTTTGCAGCATGCTCAACAACAGACACAACAGTATGACCAGTTTAGTAGCAACTACCTTAGAGAGGATCCTACCGAACAGAGAACAAAAAAATGTCCATTGCAGAATGTAAGAAAGTAGCGTATTCCTTCAAAGATGAAGTCGTGCTCAGAATGTTCAGAAGTCTGATGAAGAAGCATGAGTTCCAATTACCAGATCCAATGAAACTCAAAGAGGTTGACAAGAAGGATCAACCAAATTATTGCCCATACCACCGGATGCTTGGACACACTATAAAGGATTGTTTTGTCTTTAAGGATTGGCTCTAGGATATCTTAAGGAAGGAAATATAATGATGCCGAAAGAATATTTAAAAGAACCTGACAGAGGTTCTATAAATATGATTCGACTGAGCCAGTTTCTCCAATTGACTCATATCCAGAAGAAGATGGGTGAAGTACAGTATAAAGCAAGTCGTCCAATAAAAAGTAGAACCAAATTCAGAATGCATCAGCACAAGCCTCCGTTCGGAGTCTTCAACCTGCCAAGCTTGAGACAAAGATTCTGCTAGAAGATCCGTCACCACAAAAGAAGAATAAAAGAACACCACCACAAACATTCATGGAAGAAAATCCTCAAACCCCTAATCTTGTATGATTATCTTTTTGATCCTCCAGGGTCTTATGAATATAATGATTATGATTTCGGCTACATTTTACTGTTTCTAGTGATAACGTAATCGATTATGACCAATCTAACCTTGATCTCAATTCCCAAAATGATCCTCAAATCGCACTTGAGTTCGACGAACCTGCTAGTAAGACCAAAGAAGACATCAATAATACTGATTACGACAGCACCGAGAGTGTGGAACAAATCCTTAAGTGCCATGGTGTGCCACTTGCCATCAACTTAGATCTTTCTGACAAAGAAGAAACACCAAAAGATTCGATAATGGTATCTCAAGAAGAATAAATTACAGAAGTGAGCTTAAGGAGCGGGAGAGTATTACCCCCGAGAATGACTCCAAAAATTACAGAAGTGAGCTTAAGGAGCGGGAAAGTATTACCATTGAAAATGACTCCGACGCATAAAGGAAAGAAAATAGTAACACGATTGGAGGATCATACAAAGTGGATTACAATGTGTAGCTCATCTTAGAAAGTTGCTAGCCAAATTAAGCATCTACGATACTCTAATCATGTCAGAAAAGATGAGAGAGTCTCTAGTTACAGCTTTGCTTTATCCAGAGATTTGCTTAGCCTAGTTGGCCAGCACATCCTCGAAGGAAGTTTGCCTATTGAAAGAAAGTTCTGAGATAAGCTTCACTGTTGAAGACTTGCTGCTCAGTACCGTTGATCACTGCCGACCATAATCATCCACTCTATATCTCCATTAACATCGACAGATTTGTGTTGTCTAGACTTTTGGTTGATCTTGGAGCATCCCTCAACTTGATGAGTTTACTGAAATTTTTCCTAT
Source organism: Phalaenopsis equestris (assembly GCF_001263595.1). Taxonomy (NCBI): domain Eukaryota; kingdom Viridiplantae; phylum Streptophyta; class Magnoliopsida; order Asparagales; family Orchidaceae; genus Phalaenopsis; species Phalaenopsis equestris. The sequence continues at coordinate 17,810 of NW_018250315.1, read as the reverse complement.
TTGGACATTGAAGCTCAGGAGCTTACGATCGATAAAATGATGCTAAGAGGATTCAACCAAAAGGGAGAGAGAGCCCTTAGATCAATTACACTGCTTATGAAAGTTGAAGAATTAGTAACAACTACTAAATTTCATATCATCGACGCCAAGACCTCTTTTAATGCTCTACTGGGTCGACCATGGATTCACAAACATAATATAATTTCGTCATCTCTACACTAATGCATTATGTATTACAAGGAAGGACAAGAACATTACTTCAAGGTAGATTTGCAACCATTATCAGTTCATGAAGTTAGCATGCATGAAGATGCCACCTACTATGCGCCTCTAATGAAAATTGTCTTCTCTCGTGAAGTTGTGGCAAACAAAGAGGAAGATTTAGAAGAATCAAAAAGAGGAAGTCATTTAGCTTCACTTCAGCGAACTTCCACCACTTTTGCGACAAGTTGGTGGGAGTTCTTTTAGTTCGTGCACCCAAGGTTGAGGCTGGTGACACAGATGAGGAAGAACCAACTTTATTGTTGAATGAATTAGGCCGGCCATTAACATTGATGATGAAGAAAGTTCTGAAGATGAAATAATAATGACAAAATAGAAGAAACCTTGGTATGAGATATCCTTAGAAGATACAGAGAAAAGCAAATATAAGATAATTTATGATCGGGTAAACCATTATGTGAACACCATTACCCTTACCCTGATTCTCCCTCAAAAGGTCGAGATTTTAGAGGTCATGGAAGTTCGTAGAGCTGGTTCAAAGCCGATCAAGTTTTATTGTGCTTCTACTTCTACTAATCTTGAAATTTATGTAAATTTTGATGAGGATCCTAAAGAATTAGTGGAACTGCCTTTTGGTTACTTTTCTCCTTGTGTACGAAAGTTAACTCAGCAAGGGCAATTGCTAAAACAAATGCCAACAGAAAAATTACAATTTTTTTAAAATTGTGGAATGTTAAAATTCAAACTCCAACTTTAATTCAAAAGAGTGTCTCAGATTTGGTAGAGTCTGACCAGTCGATGATTCAAAATTTTGCAAGGTTGTTACTGGTGAATCAGAGGAGGATTGCCTCGATGTAGAGGATGACTCTACCAATCATCTGATAGAAGATGTTCTGCCTATTTTTGAAGAAAAAATATGGTCAACTATTGAGGAATTGATGGAAATTAACCTTGGGACAGAAAAGCAGCCCCGACCAACATTTATAAGTACTCTAGTCAATGATGAAGAATCTTTAGAGTTGATCAGACTATTAACAAAATTCAAAGATTGCTTCACATGGAGTTATGATGAAATGTCAGGACTGTCAGCAAAAGTTGCAGTTGATAAACTTGAGGTGGACAAGGATATGACCCCAATAAAACAAGCTCTAAGGAGAATGCGCCTTGAAATAGAGTAGCAAGTCATTGCCAAGGTGAAGAAATTAATAGATGCTAACTTTGTAAGAGAAGAGCAATACCCCACATGGTTAGCCAATAATTTTACAGTTAAGAAGAAAAATGGACAAATATGTGTATGTGTCGACTTCATGGATTTGAATAAAGCATGTCCAAAAGAAGAATTTCCACTGCCAATACCAAAAATGATGGTGGATATCGCTTCGATGCATTAAATTTTCTCCTTCATGGACGGATCATCGGGGTACAACCAAATCAAGATGGCTCCCGAGGATGTAGCACTTACATCATTCAGAATGTCAATTGGAATTTTTTGCTACACAGTGATGTCATTCGGGTTGAAGAATGCTGGAGCAACATATCAATGAACAATGACAAAGATTTTTTATTATCTCATTCACAACCAAGTGTAATTTTATGTGGATGATTTTGTCATCAAGAGTAAACCAAAAGTAGACCATTTGTATAATTTAAGGATCATTTTTGAACGATTACTACAGTACAACCTTAAGATAAATCCCATAAAGTGCTTCTTTCGCATTATCTTCCAAAAGTTTCTAGGGTTCATTGTCCGTCATCGGGGTATCGAGATCGACCCGAAGAAACTTAAAGCTAGCTTGGAAATGCCTCCACCCAAATCCTTGAAATAACTACGTTCCTTCCAAGGGAAATTGACATACCTGAGATGGGAAATTGGCATACTTGAGACGCTTTATTTCTAATTTCTTCTTGGCATTAGTTAAAAAAGATGCCAAATTCATTTGGGAAGAGAAATGTCAGTGTGCTTTTGAGTACGTTAAGCAAATATTTAATGACACCTCCTGTTTTGGCAGCCCCTATATTGGGAAAACCTTTAATACTTTATACCAATGCCTAAGACGACTCTCTTGGAGCTCTCTTAGCCCAAGTCAATGACGAGATAAGGTATCCTCCTATTGAGAAGTATTGTCTAGCTTTGATTTTTGCCGCCCAGAAGCTCAAATATTACATGTTTTTTCATAAAGTAACTCTAATTTTAAAAGTTAATTCGTTTTAATATTTGATGTCCTGACTAACACTCTCTGGACGTCTAGCAAGACGGTCAATGATTTTACTACAATTTGATATAAATTTTGTTCCACTCCTTGCTATCAAGGGATAGATTTTAACAAATTTTCTTGTTGAACACCCACTTCCAGCTGGGTCCCCTCAATGACAAATTACAAGATGAACAAGTATTACAAATGAAATTCTCTAGTGTGCAATGTTGGGAGTTGTGTTTCAATGAAGCTTTGTCAGCCAAAAAAAATAAAGGATCAGACACAGTTATACCAGACAAAGCAGGGATTGGTTTAATATTTGTCATGCCAGATAAGGGTATCTTGAGGTTCTCATACCACCTGACACAGCCATGTACAAATAACAAAGCAAAATATGAAGTGTTAATCACCGAGTTGGAGTTGACGATCTCAATGGATATAACAGACGTTGTCATTTATGGTGATTCTCAACTCTTCATTCAACAAGTTGTCCGACAATACAAGATTTTGAAATCGAGACTAGTAAAATACCACTGTGATACAATGAAGCTGCTCAAACAAATCCTTTATGTGACTTTATATAATACTCTTAAGTGAGATAATGCCCATGCTGACGATTTAGCGAAACTTGATAAGGAGTTGGCATGCCCACCAGAGGATTGCATTAACATTACGATACAAGACAAGTTTTGTCTCGAATCGACCCCAACAATCTACATAAGCCTAGAAAAGAAAATAGAATGATGATCACAGTTGCTGATATAAATGGAGATTGGTGTAATCAATTAATAGAATATTTGTAGAACTGAAAGCTGTCAGAGGACAAGTCAGCAGCGCATCACATCACAAGAAGAGCTATGTCATATTTCCTAGTAGGCAATGTCTTCTAAAGAAGATCATTCAATCAGATGTGGCTACGTTGTTTGAGCAAAGCTGAAGCCCAGAATATTGTCAAAGAAGCGTATGTCGGATTGTGTGGTGCTCACCAGTCAGAGCCAAAGATGAAGATGAAGATCAAGAGACTCAAATTTTATTGGCCAGCAATGATGTTCGATTACATGGATACAACATCAGTGCCGAGTGCATGGGGTGGTCTTGTACTAACCACCAAAAGTGTTACACCCAACCAATGCCTCGTGGCGATTCGAGTGTTGGATCACGGACTTAATAGATCCGATAGACCTCCATCCTCTAAAAGACAAATTTATACTCTCATCTACAGATTAGTTTTCTAAATGGCCAGAGGCAGTGCCATTTTACGAGGTTACAACACAACATGTCCTTCAATATATCAAAATCTAAGTCGTCTACTGTTTCAGAATTCCACAAAGAATAATTTTCGACAATGGGATAGCCTTCAAGAGCACAAAAAGTAACCATTTCATCAAGAGACACGAAATAGATTGGAGATGCTCAACGATTTACTATCCCAGGGAAAATGGCCTGACCGAGGCCTTCACTGACAAGTCCTTCTGCACAAGGCTAGTAAAGATTTTGAAGAAAACACTAGACAAAAACAAAATAGATTGGCATAACAAACTGTTAAAAGCCTTGTGGGCCTACTAGACAACGTTCAGGACTCTCACTCAGTGTACACCATACATGCTCGTATACGGGTTCGAGGTCGTACTACTGCTAGAAGCCCAGATGCCGTCCTTCAGAGTCAATGTCGCCAATGAACTTACAAAAATCAACTTACAATAGAAGAAAGTGCAGAACTCAAACTTGAAGAATTGGAAAGTGTCGAAGGAAAGCGACTAGAAGCACAACGATATTTCGAGCTTTACCAAGAGAGGATGGTACAGACTCATGATAAATTGGTCCACCAAAGGACGTTCAAAGTTGGTGATCTTGTTCTCGTGCTCAGAAGGACTATTCTTGCACGCCGCAAGATAGGTGAGAAATTTGAACCGACATGGGAGGGACCATATGTTTTTGACCCGACATGGGAGGGAACATTTGTCGTAGAAAAGGTCTATGTAGGAGGAGTCTACCAACTAGTGGATTTTTTAGGCGAAAGATCCATGAAATTTGAACCGATATTTTTGATATTTAGTTGTGAGAAAAATAACAAGAAAAGAAAATAAACTGGTTGAGTTGATTCTCTTGACTTCGAGATATCTTAAACTTTGCTCGCGCAACACAATTTTCCTTGTCGGCATTAATTCTCTTCACATCCCCTCGGAATTTTACATTCTGCACAAAATCTCACAAAAAATCACAAAACTCTTCTCACCAATATCTATCTTCACATGTCACATATCTATGAGTTCAACACCACAAATTTTCTACACTATTTTCATATTGTTCTTGGAGACAGTACCTAGACGTTAATTCTTTTCTTGTTACCTCTTGGGTTAGATATGAGTCCCAGAACCTTCCTCCCTAATGTTGCCCATATCTTCGAGATTGGTATAATACACCCTTAAAGGGAACACCACATCTTATTCTCAATCATTGAGATTGGTGTAAGGCCCCCTTGAATGGAACAAGACATCCTATTCTCGATCCTCGAGATTAATATAAGGCGTCCCTTAAATGGAACATGAAATCCTCTTTTCAATCCTCGAGATTGGTATAATACCCCCTTAAATGGAACACAAAATCTTATTCTCAATCCTCGAGATTGGTATATGACCCCCTTAAGTGGAACACGACATCCTACGCTCAATCCTCGCTCGATCCTCGAGATTGGTATAAGACCCTTTAAGTGGAACACGACATCCTATTCTCAATCCTTAAGATTGGTATAAGGTCCCCTTTGCATAGAACATGACATCCTATTCTCAATCCTCGAGATTGGTGTAAGACCTCCTTAAGTAGAACATGACATCCTATTCTCAATCCTCGAGATTGGTATAAGACCCCTTTAAAATAACCATGGTGGCTTAAACTTTCTAAAAACATCCAAAATCACTACAAATGTCCCCAAAACCAATTTGGACCCTTCAGTTGAACCCAATTTGATCAATTTGACCATTTTGACAAAAATCCCCAAATTGCCTTTAAAGGCCCAATTTTGCCAAATTCACCTCAAATGTCCATGAATTTGGCACCACTCCTCCCCAATTTCTATTCAAATCTATTCAAAACTTAAATTCATCTTTCATATGATTAATCCAAACCAAATCCAAGCCTAATTGACCAATACTTTGAGCTCAATTTTGATCCAAGTCAAACAGCCATCTTCGACCATATGACTCAACCCCACCAAATTTAACCCCATAGCCTACTCAATTTTGCCCAAATTTAAATCCTAAACTCATCATAACAATCCTACACATCAAATTGGATAATTAATTGGCGTTGGCCAAGCCTCAATTTCACTCAATTTCAACCCACATTCAAAATTCTGAAATTTACCCCAAATTGGCTATCTCCAAAATCCACCAAATAGAATGCCCTAACACAAAAATTGGCACTCAATTTATGTTTAAAACTCTTTATGACATTCCCCTAGACCATTTTGAGCCATCAATTTTGGCTTAGGCCAACCTTTGCCAAATCTAGACCCAAGTCTAACAAGTCTATCCCATCACCCCAAAATTGACCAAATGTCCAAAATCCTCCAAATTAAACCTCTAAACCAATTAAAATCACTCCAAACCTTTTCTAAGCCTCTTTTGACAATCATCTGCATAATATTGACCAATCAATTGAGCTCAGTGTCAAGTCTATCCAACCCAAACCCAACTTCTAGCCAACCTCTTCCCCAAAACTTAGCCATGCAAAAGTCAACAAATTAAGGTCTCCACAGAAACTAAGCTCCTCCTTTGGACCAGGTTGAACCACCATAAATCCACCCAAGTGAGCTATGGACCAATAGGTTCCTAAATTAAGGGATTTCATCCCACTTTTGGGCCTTAACTTTGAAATCTCCTCCATCATCACTTTCCATTAGGGGTAAACCATAATTAAACCTCTCCCTGAGTCACCTAACCACCTGACCACCTCCGCTGCCCTGGCTCGCTGCCCTGGCTGGCTGGCCTAGTGGCCAGAAACTCCAAAATTGAGGGTCTTCCACTCTTAAATCAAACCCAATTTCAACCCTAGAGGTCAGCTCACCCTAATGGCTCTTTAGAGCTTCTTTGTACTCCACTTAAGCAACTCTGTGCACCCATCAACTGCACCGATCAATTGGCCCTGGTGGCCAGCCCAAGGTCTTCTATCTAATTATCCTTTCCATGAACAAAGGAGAAGAGTTCCAAATCTTTGGGGAAACTCTGCCAAAGTCTCACCAGAGACTCTTGATCCCGAAACTGAATATATGCATCTGTATAACAATGTATGTGATTATATTTTCACTTATATTTCCTTAATTTATAAAAGTACCAAAAACTTGATACTGAAGAAAATAAGAATTTAACTCTTTAATTTGTATATATATTGGGATACCACACAAGTATATATATCGTTATCAAGTATTATAGGACTTCTTGATTAAGATTTGAACATCAAACCCACAGGGAAAATTGACACTCAGTACTTTCAAACAACAAAATTCTATTTCAAAAAGCAATTACTTAAACTATAGATAATTTTACAGTAATTAAAATTTAAATCTTTTTGGTATTTTTTATATTTTGACAAAATAGTAGCAACTTCTAAATAACTTGTGTTTATGTAAATGAAAAACACAGAATATGAAAATATCTTCATGAGTTAGTAATAGGTATAAGAATTTTGTTGTGAAAGTATGCAAATTGTGTTATGCAAAATAGGAGCAATAATATTCTTTACCCTTACTAGAGATACTATAAAGAACATTGGATGATTTAAAGTTTGAATAGTTTAAAATACTAGCTAGGAAGGGAAGATTCCATCTCTCACTCTAGAGTTCCCTCGATTCCCTCCACCTATGGGCTAACATCTCGTTTTAGAACCTAAAATAATAAACCAAGTTAGAGGCTTTAACTTGTCACTTTAAAGTCCTCTAACTCTACACCCTTCAAAGTATATTTTTCAATTTATTTGCACTAAATCATATGAATTACATTCTCATTCATACAACATCATCTGATTCTTTCCAATCGTTGACTGAGACAATACCAGCCCAGTTCTTACATGTTATCACAACAAATTTTAAAATGGATAGGCCAAATCAAGAAGTAAATGAAATGCATGGAGTTAAATTATCACAACTTCTTCCAACTTTAAAGATTAATACTCTCCACAACTTCCATCCAAAATTTAATTACTTGTCATTTTAAGGAGAAAGATACGGACAAATATGCAGAATTCATGGAGAAAATAAAACTACATTTTTATTTAAAAGTAGAAATCATTGTCAAACCAACAAGAAACCTCGATTAAAACCAAAAGTCGTTTAAAAATAAAAATATTAACTTATCTCAAATCCTCCACCAAACTCTTGAATTTCCTTTGATTCTCTTCTCTTTTACAACACTCTATACTCTCAAAATAAAACTAAAAACAAAATTGAAAAAAAAAAGTAAATTTGTGGTGTCTGAATCTCTCCACAAGATTCTCCACAATCTTCTCATGACTCAGCACTCTCTCCCTCTTCAAGCACCTATCTCAAATGTCTCAACTTCCTTCTTTTATAAATTTCCCAATAAGTGGCTTTGAAATTCTTCAAAATGTGCCAAATTAAGGTTTAGAAATTTTTAAGGTTAAGAAATATGAAAATATGAGTTCTTATCTAATTCAGAAATATTGTAGATTCTCAAAGTTAAGAATTTAGTCCTTTTATTATCTCCAATTAAAAAAAATTATTTAGAATAATTTTACTTACTATATTGTATCCTTAAGCTTAAGAGTTTCTCAAGTCTTATACTTTAAAAAGATCAAATGTGGAACCACTTTTTGATTAGACACTAATCCTCAAGCTTCTCCTTCATCTTTTTCTTTTTCTTTTTCTTTTTCTTTTTCTTTTTCAGGCAAAGATTACTATATCTGGATAGGCGTTTAATGATTTTGAATTCCACTTCTCCTTTCCTAAAGCAAAGTGTTAATATAATTCTTTTACTTAAATCTATAATAACAGTTTTTAAAGCACCTATCTCAAATGTCTCAACTTCCTTCTTTTATAATTTTCCCAGTAAGTGGCTTTGAAATTCTTCAAAATGTGCCAAATTAAGGTTTAGAAATTTTTAATGTTAAGAAAGATGAAAATTTGAGTTCCTATCTGATTCAGAAATATTGTAGATTCTCAGAGTTAAGAATTTAGTCCTTTTATTATCTCTAATTAAAAATTTTTTATTTAGAATAATTTTACTTACTATATTGTATCCTTAAGCTTAAAAGTTTCTCAAGTCTTATACTTTAAAAAGATCAAACGTGGAACCACTTTTTGATTAGACACTAATCCTCTAGCTTCTCTTCCCTTTCTTCTTTTTGTTTTTCTTTTTCTTTTTCTTTTTCCTTTTCAGGCAAAGGTTACTATATCTGAATAGGCCTTTAATGATTTTGAATTTCACTTCTCCTTTCCTAAAGCAAAGTTTTAATATAAGTCTTTTACTTAAAATTATAATAATAGTTTTGAAAAATATTTTTAACAAAAGAAATTTAATTATTAAAAATATTTCTAAATTTCTAAATTTTTCAAAAATATAATTTTTCTTACTAAAGATAGTTACACTATATTTAACATTTTGTACATTAAAAATTTTTAACTGAAAGTTTTTCTTCATTACTTACAATTTTAACTAAATTTTCTTACTCATTTCTAAAAATCAAATTTTACTTCCCTAATATAACTTCATATACATATTCATCTTTCTTTTCAAATCAAATTGACTTGTAGCACATTTGAGAATAAATAAAATCTAAGTTTTGAAAATAATTTTCATCCCCTCCCCCAAAATTAAATTTTTACTAGATTAAATAGTTTAGGAATACATATAAATAAGCAGGAATTAAGGAATGAAAATTTGAAATAATATGCTTACAGGAATTTTTATATCCTAATTATACAAGTATAAAACTAATATAGGAGTAAAATTAATTTTTGATTAATTTTTTCTCATTTTCAATTCAATTTAACATGTAGCGATTTAGCAGACTTGTAAGTAGAAAAAATAAACTAGCACACTAACTTTGATTTTCAGTCTTAACATAAAAACAAACACACTAACTTGATAAAAGAAAAATACAGGGTAGTAATTTTCTGAAATTAAAGTTTAAAACTAAAGTTAGCAAGACTTTCAACTTTTCAAAAGATATAGCAATAAGTTCAATTCTAACTAACTAACACAATACTCAACACACAAAAACAATTACTACCCTAGAATTCAAAAAAAAAAAAACTACTAACAAAACACAACATAACAATACAACTAAACAAAACAAAAGTTTCACACGTCACAAAATCTAAACCAATACACAAACATACATTTCTCAAGTCCAAAACATAAAAACACATCACATCATATGTCTCAAGTTCAAACATAAAATTATACAACACATCACAAGCACAAGTCTTAAGTCCAAACATAAAAATAAAAAACACATCACAAGTCTCAAGTTCAAAGCACATAGTCTAACACATATTAAAAACATAAAAATAAATCATTCAATCCTCCTCCTCATCTTCTTCAAAACCACCACTATTCCAGACATTTGTAGGCTCATAATCAGGGTACCTAGGATATGGAGGAAATTGCACTCCTAGGTTACCCCTAATGAGGTATTCTAGAGATGAATGCAATTTCTCTTCATAATCACTTTTTCTTCTATTATACCCATCAATATGATCTGTAAAGCTTTCTAAATTTCTTACCTTATCGGTGGTATAGTTGATAATGTCCATCATCCTTTGTAATAATTGAGTTTGAGTTTCCATGGACTCACCTCTAGAAGTAGATGGTCTAGATGTAGACGTTCTCATTCCATAACTCCTTGAAAATCTTCCTCTCCAACCAAAAATAGAATGCTCTGAATATGACTTCACATTAACACTAGTAATTAGCTTTAAAGGCAACAGTACTTCCTCCTAGCTGTCATATTTCAGAACTCTAGCTTGCTCACATAAATAAAAGATCAAGGAAGCAAATCCAGACCTGCAGTTGTAGCAGTAGTGGCAGAATCGATGATACAGGAAGCAAATCTAGACTTGCAGTTGTAGCAGTAGTGGCATGAGCTTGCCTTCTTGAATACAATATTTCAATGTCGCCCTCTCTCTAGTAACATCACTGAGATGATTTGTAGGTAGTAGACAGGCTGAAATAAAATAGTTCCATGCCTTGGATGGTGTACTTAATTTTGGCATGACAAAGTTTACTCTCCTCTCGTTTGTGATCTTCCAGAATCCTCTTCCAACTGTCAAATAGGAAATAATCTCATCTAGCTTTATCTCAAGAGGACTATAGTTTGCATAAAAACACAAAGTATCGGGTGGTAGATGATAAAACATTTTGATTACCTCTGGTGAGAAAGGTACCAATTTTTCTTGAACCATAACTTGATCTTATTCATACTTAGGGAGGTTTGCATAGAACTCCCTAACTATAGAAATAACGACCATAACAGAAAAACAACAGAATCGTTCCTATTATCGACGAACGATCAGATCTTCTACAAATCTGCCTGAATATTTAAAACATCGCCCTTGGATAAGTTTTTGTGATTGCAGAGCATCACTGTACCTAGCTTGAGCTTTAAAACTCACAAATTTGCTTGAATCAAAATGACACATTCCTTTACTCCTCTTCATTCTTGGTGTCATTCTACAAATTTCATAAAATTCCACAATAACTTCAAAAATTAAGTCTAATCTACTAAACTCAACTCTGATAAGCATAAACTACACTTCCTATGCAATTTGCATAGATTTTTCCTCAGTTTTCACCATGAATAGTGATTTTTGGGTTCTTCTAAATCTACTCAAAATGCATGATGAAAATTCAAAATTTTTACATAAAAGTGAAGCTCTTACCCTCAAAAAATTTAAATCTAGTAAATTTTTGTCAATTCCACAAAGAAATCTCCACAAAATAGCTTGCCCTAGCCTCTAAAATTGTGAACTTGAGAGGTTAAAGGTCACAACAAGAGTAAAAAAAGGCAATTTTTGGGTTTATTTTTCACTTTTAACCGTTTGTGAACTGGTTTTCGTGAAGCAGCACTTAAGCGTGGGAAACTGACGCTTAGGCGCCTACCTCTTAAGTTACATCACGCTTAATAACGAGAATGTGGCACTTAGGCGCCAGTGCACTATTTTTGATATTTTTGAGCCTAAGCTAAATGCACTATTAGCTTAAGTAAACCACTTAAATGACTATTTTCCTCTCCTACAACTCTTCTCTCTCTAAATTCTCCCATATAACTCAATTAAATTCGAGACAAAAATAACACTAATTTTCAATAAAAATAAATGCTTACATTCATTCACAAACTGTCGGCACTAAAAAGTTAAAGAGTTTCCCGTTAGAACCTGTCGGTCATCAGAATCGAAATCCTGTCGCCCGCTTCATAAAAGCATTTAATTTACACACACACACACACACACACACACATAAACTAAGAAATATATGACATCTGTTTGGTCTACAAAATCATTTTATTTGCTGACAAGTTCCCCTATTTAATATGAAGAATTAAATAGGGTATACATTAAGCACGGTTTGGATAAGCTTCTTATAAGGGCAAACCCCTATAGTTATTTACATCATAAATGACCAAAGTCATGTAATAAACTTGATAAAAATTAGGAAAAATTATCTTAAAAGATGTTAAAATTATAGAACTTTTCAAAGAGATCGGACAAAGAGGTGTGAAAGGGGATTGGTTCAATTTTGGAACATTTATTGTAGAATCAAAAGGAGGAAGAATTAGGGGCTATCACAGATCCAAAGGAGAACCTTGGTGACTTCCCAGTCTATCCTATTATTTGGCTTCAGTTTTGAGGAGAAATTTTTTGAGTTTTTCATCCTGAAAATTTTATTTGTTTAGGGCTTACATTTGTGTGAAACAATCACTCAAATAACCTGGATGATGTGAGGATTTTGGTATTGATGAATGACAACCTCAGAATCGTAAGATGAGTTAGAGATTAAATTGTACAATAGAGCTGTACAAAGGCCTAAAGATGAGTTTAGGATTTATGTTGCGCTAGGAAGGCAACCTCAAAATCTTATGGTTTCTTGTTTAATTCTATGGAGGGAATGGTTTAGTTGGGGAAGACATCTTTTACTATTGAAGTTGGTTGTGCTGCCCAGTATGCTAGCTCCAAGCTCCACACTAGCTCTTCGTGATGAGTTTAAGTTTTCTAGTGTGTCATGTTATGATGTCAAATCAAATATTCTTGGTGGCCTTATGGTGTTAAAGTTTTTAAAATGTTATGAGGCATATTAAAAATGATTAGAGCAACACCGGTTAGGATCATACGGTTCCCTCATTCCGGTACCACTATTTTCTATCAGATTCATTTAGTCCAAATGAATTTACTAAACCCAACTTTATGAGTTTCATACGTTCATTTAGACCATGGGAAGCCTCATTAGCAACCGTAGGTTACCTTCTCCGAGGGATTCCCGATCATCTGATAGAAACATCATAGTTTAGTTGCAATTGTAGTTTTGTGAAGTTTGAGATTAAATTTTGAGTTGTCTTTTTGAGTTGTCTTATATTTTGGATATTGTGGTGGTGACTTTTATCTTGGTTGATTTTAGTTTTGGTTTTGATTTGTTGGATATCCTAGCGGTTCTAGTTTTCATGTAGAGTGTAAACATTGTTTAACATGCATGTTTTTTGAGCACGAAAGTATAAACGTTATTGTAAACTATAAAAGTGTACCTAGCGATTCTTCTCGTTCCACCACCTGAAAGGTCAGTACTTGCAAGGCAGGTATATAATGTTGCAAGGAATTTAAATTGCATGAGTAGATGAACATTTAGCTACCAAATCCCACGTTATGATTTTGTTAAGTCTCAAAAGGTCATAGTGAATGATTTTAGAAAAAAAATGTGACAATTTCAATTTGCCCTTCAAAATATCCAATAGATTTCAAAATGTTTGGGGTATGACCCTAGATCATTTTGAATATCTCTTGAAATATCCTGAGTTCATTTTGATCTTATCTTAATGTTAAAATAATCATCCGAGGCTAGAGTGTGACAACCCTGTTGCTCTGTAAAAATTAACAATTTCTTTAACCCAAGGATATGATACTCGATTAATCATTTGATGTTTCAATTAAGAGTTATATGAGTGAGTGCCCCGAAGATAAGTTTGAGTTGTTTAAGATTGTGGTGCTCGGAGTCAAATTCAGGATTGTATTGCTTGAAAGATGTTGATCACCAAGCATATCATTTTCTAAATCCAACCAATTGAGTTTAGAAATTGAGCCTAGGCCACTACTAAGCTTTTAACAATCATAGTGAGTGAAACGGTGGTTTTAAAAGTTTTGATTCAAGTGCCATATATCCTTATTAATTGATCAGATTTCCCTCAACTTTGGGCCTAAGATGAGTAAAGTATAATCTTCTCGGCTTAAGCCCATCATTTAAGAATCATTTAATCTTTAATTAGCTTCTAAGTCATGAAGATTAAGAGAATTATTCTTTTAGTTGATGTTGTGCAAGGGTGTTGAATCGGTTTGTACCTTTTAACCCCATTGTATTCCAACAATCCAAACAAGCGTATTAAGATCAAAATTATCCATTTTCCCTTTGATAATCCTAAATTTTTTTTAGGCACCAAAGTCTTAAATTTACAACTTTGCCTATTGGGCCACTTCACCTCATAACTCTTTAAACATAACTCATATGTTTCTGATGGTTTAAAGTGTCATATCCCAGAGGTAATTAAAATGTTAGAGGATGATATGAGCACCTATTAAAATTTTGATATGATTTAATTTGGATAATTATTTAAATTTAGAAGGTAGTATTTTCAAAAGTTAATTTATTTAATTATCTAAAGTAAAATTATATTTATGGAAAAAATTATTAGAGCTATCCTAAGCTCAGAGAAACATTTTAATTGGCAAGGTTTCCTTAAAAAATTCATTTTAGTTCTTAAGGTTTAACTAACTATAGAAATACACAAAATGATTCAAAGCATCACAATATTTTTCGTAGATTTCTCTAACCATAGGAAACCTACTAAAATTGTTCTCATGAATTTTCAAGTGATATTTTGATTTTTATAATTAAAATAAGCCAAAATTGTCACCTTAGCTAGAAAATCAGGGTTAGAAGCATAGAGATGCCCTCTGACCTTGGAAAAATCAGAAGACATGGCCTCTGTCATAAGGAACAAACCCTCAAAATTTTAAGCCTTAGTGAAATATTTTAAGTCATAGAAAATTAAAATACTAGAGAGGGTATTTAATTTATTAAAAAACTGAAGAGAGAAAATAATTTTTATTTTTAGTCCACATTATTCTCCTCTGTTCATTACGCAAGAGGGTATTTTTTTTATTTTTATGATTTTTCTGAAGAAAGATATTGATTTTTGAAGTTTAGGCATTTAAAATATTTCAAAAATCCGATATTTTTCTACTTATCCACGCGGTGCCAACTCATTCTCGTCCGCTCCGAAGGCTCCATGCATCGCTCTACCATTTGACATTTCCAACCATCTAGTCTCCATGCGGACTACGCTTTATGCACCGTGGATCTGTCCGGCTTGATCTCCTCCGTCCATTGAATACATGCGCGATCAGACGCCTCTCTGTTATCGTCCACAAGTGACCTAACCCGTGAGCCATTCAAACTAGAACCTTAAGATTTCTACCTAGATTCAACCAAATTACATGGGATTTGTTTCTAAACCTTCATCTACTTAATACAAACACATCTATATGGTTTATACGGTATGAAATACAGTAAATACATATGGAGAGTCAAAAGATGCTTGGTTTAGGGTTAGAGTTCAATACATTTGTCTGAGAGGGGAGGCCTCAATTTGATGGTTGTGGTAGCTTTAATTGGACCTAATGAACCTCTGGATGAATTCTCAAGCCTTGGTGAATTTTCTATGTATGATTTCGACCAAGCTCAATTTCAGGTGTTGATCAAAGTCTATTTTAAGGGATATTTTAGAGGGGGCTTTTATGAGGAATCAATTTATCTCATTGTGGGGATGGTGTGTGCGCAATTAACTAAAGTTTTGTGCACTGTGAAGCTGTGGAGGGTTCTGTCCGGGTTTTGGGGAAAATTTCAATGGTGAAATTTGCTAAAAGGGGTGGCTATCAATGACTGAGAGAGCAAGGGGATTGCACTTAGGATAGTTTGGAGAAGCTCTTGTGAGATTTTGGCAGAGTTTTTGAAAGGTTTCAAGCACTTCCTTTTTGGCCATGGAGAGCTCTCTTGGAGAGGTCCATTTAAAGCCATGGATGCCTAGTGGAGCTCAGAGCTTGGAGTTAGGTGCTAATGCTTGCTGAGGTGGAGGGAAGAAAAGCTCTAATGGAAAGCTCTAATGGTCAATGAGAGTGAGCCAAGTTAGGGAGGTTCAATTTTGGGTTTTGGCCAATTGGGGCTCCCTTGGACTGGCTATTTCTTGTAGGTGAAGTGGTGCCAGGTGGTGGTTGGCCTGGGTTCAGTCACTTCTTGGCTCAGGGAGGTCATGAAGTGCTTAATGATGGTTAACCCCCAAGGTTAAGCAATGATGAAGGAGATATTTGAGTTTAGGCCAAATATGGGGTGAAATCCCTTAAATTAAGGGACCATTGGTCCATAGATGATTTTTCCTAGTTTAGGTGGGTTTAGCCTAGTCCATAGGGTGCACTTGGTGGTTTTGGTGCATTAATTTGGTGGCTTAGGCATGGCTATGTCAATTTTGGTGTATGGGTTAAATTTGGGTCAAAATGGCTAGAAGTTAGGTGGTTTTGTTGGTGCCTAGCCATGACTTTGAGCTCAATTGATTTATCAACATCGTGTATATGATCACAATGAAGATTTTTGGTGAATGATTGAAGTGAGGTCAATTGAAAGCTCAAGTTGAAGGATTTTGGTATTTTGGTCAATTTGGGTAAGTTGGGCTAGACTTGGTTCTATATTTGGCTAAGTTTTGGCTAAGTCTAATTTGATTATTAAAAATGGTCTGTAGGAATGTCAAGAAGCATTTTCAACATAAATTGGGTGCCAATTTTGTATGCCAATTTTGTGGTTAGGGCAATCAATTTGGCGGAATTTGGAGGTATGGCCAGTTTGGGGCAAATATGGGGATTTTGAACTTGGGTTAAAATTAAGTGGAATTGAGGCTTCACCAATGCCAACTAAAGGTCAAATTTGATGTGTAGGAGTTTTATGAAGATCTTAGGATTTAAATTGGGGCAAAGTGATTAAGCTATGGGATTCAATTAGGTGAGATTAAGTCATATCCCTAAAATTGGGGTTTTTGATCTGGATCAAATTTGAGCTCAAAGCATCAGCCAATTAGGCTTGAATTTGGTTTAGATTGGTCATATGAAAAGTGAATTTGAGTTTAGAATTGAAATTGAGTGAAATTGGAACCAAATTGATGGACATTTAATGTGAATTTGGGCAAATTGGGCCTTTAAAGGTAATTTGGGGGTTTTGGTCAAAACGGTCAAATTGGCCAAATTGGGTTTAATTTGAGGGCCCAAATTGTTTTTGGAGAAAATTGAACTGCTTTTGGATGTTTTGGGAAAGTTTGGGGTGCCAAGGGTATTTTTGTAATTTTGGTAATTTTTGGGGTATTTTAGTAATTTTGAAACTTTTAGGTGGATTTAGGAAATTTGGGTATTTTAAAATAAATTGAGATGATTTTTGAACAAATTTGGGTATTTTAGATGAATTTGGAACTTTTGGCAAAATTTGGGATTCGGGGGTGTTTAGATAATCTGGGTTGATTTAGGGGCAAAAGGCCAAGTTAGGTATTTTTGGTAGAATTAAGGTGTTGATACACCTAAAATATATAGTATTTTTAGACACATTTTTGTATCTATTTTTGAGATATTACGCTTTAATGGAAGGTATGCTTGTGTTTTTCTTGCGGATACAGGTAAAAAAGGTGAAAAATGCTTAAAGGAGTGATAAATGATCAAATTTGGAGCAAAAAGGTGAAAAATGTGCAAAAGAGTTTTGGCACCTAAGCACCAGATTCGGTGCTTAAGCGCTGGTTAAACAAAGAAGGCCGCGCCTAAGCGCCAGAGGCCCTACGCTTAAATGCGCCAATGGTAGTTACTAGACAAGTAAAATTGGTTTTCACAAATTTTAAAGAGGTTTTTGAGGCACCCATTAGCATAATAGGTGGTTGTAGCCACCATGGACAAAAATTATCATGAAAGGTTGCATCTCTTAGGGAAATACATTAAATCTAGACATATTTTGAAGAGAAACCAAGCCACCTATTAGAAAATTATAAAAGAAAGAAGAGAGGACTTAGAAAAGAGTACTGAAAGTATTAGACATTTTTGAAAGTTCTCATTTCTGGAGTCAGTTCAGAGAGATTTTCAGGCACCACTTT
>NW_018250314.1:186561-186886 GCF_001263595.1 Phalaenopsis equestris | reverse complement strand
CGGAATTGAAATCCCGTTGTCCGCTTCGAAAGGACTTTTTTTTTAAAATTTTAGTTTTGAAAAAGATAATTTTCATAGTATAAATGAAAGAGCGCTTTACCTCAAATCCTGTATCTATCCCGAAGGATGAATACAAGAATTGAGGGTGAGGTTCGATCAAATAAACTAGAGAAAGTTATAACATCTGTTTGGTCCGCGAAACCAATATATTGGCTGAAAAATTCCCCTATTTAATATAAGGAATTAAATAGGGTTTATATTATGTTGGGTTCGGGAAAAGCTTCCTATAGGGGCAAGCCCCTATAGTTAATTACATCTTAGATAA
>NW_018250314.1:163955-184105 GCF_001263595.1 Phalaenopsis equestris | reverse complement strand
AAAAATTAAGTTTTTATTTTAAATATATTTTTATTTTTATTAAATTCCCCTAATATCAGAGAACTCAAAAAACTAAGTTTGATAATTTTTTGAGTTATATTTTGATTTTTAAAAATCACTTAAGTGTTAAATTTAATAATGATCTTTAAAAATCAATTAAAAATATTAAATGATCTCCAAATCCTTTGAAATTTTTATGGTGAATTCTCTGACTTATAAATCACAGTGGAGAACAAAAATCAAATGATTTTGATCTTTATATTCTCCAACTTAAATATTTTAAGCAATTTGAGGTTTGCTTAAAATAGTGATATTTTGATTTTTAAAAATTATAAAATTATTTCCTAAGACTACTCTGGATATAGAGAACTCACGTGAATATTTGTAGAATTTTCTAAGCCATATGCAATTTTCTATAATTATTTGAACAGAAAATGCTTAAGAACTTAGAAAATTAAGATCTCTATCTAGAAATCTCCTATGTCTTTGGAAAAATACTCAAATTGTTCACCTAGACAGAGGCTACAACATATAGAAATTTAGAGTTAAGGTATTAATTCCATATGAGACTTGTAACAAAAAATACTTGTAAAATGCAATAGTAGTAAAGTCGATTGATGTCCTTTGAATCTCAAGTATGATTAATGCGCCCTATTCCATCATATATTTCATGGCTTTCTTAATTATTTATTTTATTTTATTTGGAGATTTGCATTCATGCCACTCACCTCCCATGTATTTACATATCAAATATCAATATTTAAATTTTTACATGCCACGTTACCTTAAAAGATATATTTTTGTTTAAAATTTAAAGTGGTGTCAATTTTGACGTGATATGAAAGACTTGGTTCTTATAAAAGCAAGCAATTAAAGTATAGGTGTTTGAAATATAAACACATACATGGGTGGGCTTTTATGTAAATGTCGCACAATTTAATTTTATATTTTTTGTTTTCTTTATTAATGATCAAGCCAACAGTAACACATCATCAAATCAATTCCGTTGGTTAAGACAGCAACTGCCTCAGTTATACATAGGCGCAGCCTAATTTGGTGCGACATGTAACTGTCCAGCCATCTAACTTTTCTATTACATTAAACCCTTCATTTAAGAGGAGCTCCATTCTTCAGCCCAACTACCCCTGTCAACCACTAACTCCCTCTTATCTCTCAACAACCCCTTTAATTCCTTTAGCTCCATCCTTCAGCTATTTTTTTGACTTCACATTTAATAGCAATCCATATTTTACGAAAATTAGCTGATTCCCAAAATAAATTTTCTATTTGTTAATAAGTTAGGCTGGAGAGTTTCTAATAATGGCTGCGCAAAATATGCTGGGCTTTGTGGCTCTGTAAATACTTCACGGTGATGCAATTAGATAGATTATTACTACTGATAATATTGCAATTTCACAAACTGTAATTAAATAACCATTTTTCACATTATTCTGATTATTAGAAAATAAAGTTTCACTAAAAATATATAGAACTAACTTTTTAAATGATACATTTAAAACTCACGTGCTTTAAACCCCACAACTTTAAATATATGTCGCGTATACTTTTTTTTTGTATGTAAAATATCAAAATATATTAAAACCTTAACTTGAAAAAAAATGGCAAAATACTATGGTGTTCATTATCATTTAACAAGCTAGAATAGTAGAATGCTCGTGGGATTATGTTAGAAAATAACTATTAATCTTGCAAGATGATCCCTTAAGCAAAGCAATTCCTCCAATTTGGATAAATCGATATTCAAACTGCTAAAATTTCTGCAATCCAAATCCAAAAACCAAGAAATTAAATCAATTAAAATTTTGATAAAATCGAAACAAAAGAATCAAAATTTAACATTTTGGAAAAATCAAATTTTGGTTGCTAGTTGGAGTTCAATTATGAATAAATTAAATTTTAGTAGTAAAATATCAATTTATTTTCATGAATCCTATTGATATGCTACAAACGAAATTTTATCATCCGACACGAATCTTGAGGCATGACACGAATCTCCAGCAGACAAGACTTGATGTGAAGCTATGAAACTCCTAGATGACAACCCCATAAGGCAAGTCCCGATAGGATGCTACCATGTTCCTAGAAGTCAAGCCGAAGAGGTTAAACACGATGGGAAGATTTGGTACACGTAGAAGTTGAGCCCGAGAGGCAAGACTCGATGAGAAGCTAGGGTGCTCCAAGAAGTCACACCCAGAAGGTAAGACCCAATGGGAAGCTACCATGCTTCTGCAAGACAGACCCATGAGACAAGTTTCGTTGCGAAGCTAGTAGTGGATAGGGTCCTCACTAAAAAGACTTTAAGAGAGCAAGTGATTGGCAGGCTCTTTACTTAAAGACCTCAGAAGGCTAAAAACTTCAGAAGCTTCAGGTGCATCAAAGACCTCAGAAAGCTACAAGCCATAGAAGGCACAAATATATAAAAAATCTCAGAAGGCTACGAGTTTCAGAAGGTGAAGCGTGAGAGGGCACAATCTTGAAAGGCATGAGCCTCAAATGGAGCATGATTGTTCATTTTATAAAGTGCATGTGCTAACTTTAATTGCAATTTTTTGTACAATTGAGAAGCCACAACAACCTCAAAAGCAACATCAAAGACGTGCAAAGAAATACAGTATCATATATAAATGTCACATCAGATTATTAAAAAGGCTATAAAGACCAACAAAAATTGGTACAAATGTTGTCGCTACGAAAGCATGAAATTCCCCCCCTCAAAAGTGAGCGAGAAAGCTCTAGCATTTCTTCATCTCCACCAATATGCGCTGCAGCAACAAGTAAGAAGATTCCAAGTCATCTACTAAGCAGGGATGGAGAAAACTTTCTTCATCACACTGATGTGAAAGAAGATTCCATTGTTGGGCTACTACGCAGGCTGGGGACCACTTTCTATTGCACCGTAACCAGAAAGAAGATCTCGTTGCACACATGATGCGCAGGATGGGGACGAATTTCCTTTTTGCTGCAATGAGAAAGAAGATCTTGTTGCTCGTCTGCTACGCAAGACATGGATGACTTTCTGCTTCATCACAACGTGAAAGAAGATCTCATTGTTCGCCTACTACGCAGGACGGGAATGACTTTCTTCTCTTGGGAAATCCCATTTCACCTGCTAGGCAAGGACGGGGAATCCACTTTCTTCCTCCTCTCCTTGGCCTATATTTATAAGCTTGAGATGAGTCATAATATTAAAACTAATTGAATAAAAGAACATAAATATGTCATAATTCTCTTGTCATTTGGCCTTCCATCTTCCATCCTTTATCTTTCCGTCTTCTAACCCTTTGTATTCCACATTATATAAAAAAAATTGATAAGTCAGAAATCTTCATTAATTTTTATACTTATGACGATGTAACGTCTGATAAATATGTGTTACTAAAAAAACTTAAATCTATCTTAATTCTCTTGTCGTTTGGCATTCCGTCTTTCAATCTTTAACTTCCACCTTCTAGCCATTGTTATTCCACCTTATAAATAAAAAAAAATTGAAAAATCGTAACTCATTAAATTTTATATTAATACTTATGAAGCTATAAAATTAGAAAAATATGTGTTAAAAAGGATTGACATCCACTTAATTTTTTTTAATTTCATTTTTCGCCATTTTTATTCCATATAATAGTAAAAAAAATTTCAAATTTCTACCTTTTAGCATATCATGCCAAAGTATCAGTTGTTGGGTGGCATTACAACTGACATAATTAAAGGTTGCAAAACCTAGCTCAAAACCAATGGAGAATTGTGAGAGAAGAAACTGGGGATGGTTATGTATTACACTCCACTGCATCTCAGTTCTGACAAAGAACTAGTTCTTCTTAGTGATTTTTTTGCAAAATGAGTGAATTTAGGGAACTTCTTAAGAACATTCTGAGGATGTTTGGTGAGTAGAGGCTCCAAAAGAGTCAAGCACCAAATTTTATTAATTCTAATGAGGTATAATAATCTTGGCAACCTCTCTTATTTTCCAACATAGGAAATTTATCATTGGGAAAGGGTTTTCCCCTTCCTCTAGTTCTGGGGTAGGGGTCTGAAGAAAGGATTGGGGGATTTCCACCTGAAGAATTTTGGTTGTCTTGTATGAGATGTTTTAATTCTAGCCATCCTTTCTCTTTCTTGTTGCCCTTCTGTACTTGCCATTCATCAGTAAGCACATCTTTCAATCTGTTGAAATTTAGATCATCCATGAAATGAAATTCTAGAAATTCAACTTCACAGGAGGTGCCGAGCGTAGCTGGAGCAGGATTGGGAAGAGTGTGAGGACTTCTCTCAATTTCAATAATTGGGTAGCGTATGAATTAGTGGCTTGGCTAGTATCTTGATAAATTTGTTCTGGAAGAGTGGCAATAGGGGAATGAACATCATTAGTCTCATTGGTAGCAAAGTCTATAGACAAATTCCCTGATCCAGAAGCCTCACCACCAGATTGAGCCTTAACCTCAGGAGGTCTAGTGGGGTCTAGGTCTAAAGGAGAGGGAGCGGGGCAGTTTTTGTCAACTTTAGAATATTTAGGGAGATGCATGGGAATTGATTCAATATTCAATGGCACATTATTGCAAGTAGAGATTTGGATCTCAGTACCCATTTCAGTTGATCTGCTATTAGGGCCCTTGGGACCTGATTTGAGATGTGGATGTGTTCTGTAGCATTTGTCACTAATGCATCCAAACATTTTGTAGTGGTTACAATAATAAGGTCTCTGTTCAGTAATTATGGGCTGCCAATACCCATTTTGTGTTGTTCCTAACCAAATCTCATCAACAAGGGGAATAGTGATATATCTTTCCTCTAAAATTCTTGCAACATATGGTCTAGACAAATTGTAATTGGAAATACAAATTTTCATTGGTCTCCTCAATAGTGCACCAATAGAAAGGAGAGCTTCAAGATGAAAGTACTGTAATTTCACTCTTGGGAGCCTGAATCAGATTGAAATAATTAGTGGTTCTTGTGAAGGATAAAAATTTGGTGTCCATTTGAGAATTTAAATTGGCTGGCCCTCAATTTATATGTTTTTCTTGGAGAAGATCTTAGCATAGTCCTCTTCTTTCATAAGTTGAATCATCACATGCCTACCATAACACAACCCAACCTTACATGAGCCCAAAAGCTTCAAATCTTCAAATGTTTTCCTAATTACTTCCATCTTAGGGTGTCCCAAATAAAATTTTCCTATGATAGTAAATTTACATTTCTCATTAATTTAAGTAACTTCAACCTCATTAAAGATAAAGCAAGATTCCCAATTTTCTTGCAACCATTTTTTAGCAAAGTACTATCTTCATTACTCTTAAGGGAATCATGGTAAGCTTGCGGTAATAGCAGCCTGCCGCTCAAGCTAGGAGTACCAAAACCCACTACTTCAGCCAATGAGGATTTACCAATATAGTTGGGGTTGGCTTGTGTGAGTGTAGTTTCCATAGTAAGGGGAGAAAATGAAAAAAGTTCAAGAAGAGCCAAAGGAATAATAACCAACCACATAATTTGAAAATTCAGTGACTTGAGAACCTTCAAAAGTAACAAAACGCTTAGACAGGATGAAATAACCTACGAAGTGCACCAAATGGATTGTTAATGAGTAGAAAAGGCAATGAAGAACCCATAAGAGATGCAAAAAACGCCACAACCAACATGGCTAGGGGGTAAACCCTAGCAGAGCAATTTCAACCGCCATAATAATTGTATTATACACACACACACACACACACAAACACACACATAGAGATTTATATATATAACAGTGTGTGTGAGTGAGTTTCACGTACTTAGATCAGTTGTAAGTTCCCTTTGGTCCGGGGTTCGATTCCCCTCATGCGTAGGGTGTGATACTCGAATTATAGACACATGAGGGATGGATGGTACTCCTATCATAGCCTCCGACAATTCTTAGGGAGGGGAATAGACCTGTGAATCGGTTGGCATGATTTGGGCTTCATTCTTAACAATTTCTCATTAGCAATAAGGTGTGTTTTGATTTTGATTTTCTTTTGAAGGGAGATTGTTTGTGTCTCCCTTTTATTAGAACTTCCTTTGGTTAAGGGTCTGTCTTGGTGTGTGTTCCCTTCACTTAGGATTTACACTGTTTCGTTGTAATTTTTGCCTATTGAATGAAATTTGGAGCTCTTATAGCTCCTTTATATATATATATATGTATATATATATAGTAAATAAACAAACTGCTATAGTAGTAACGAGAAATATATATTCCAATTCATTAAAATTGAAAAACAGATATATACAAAACTTGGGAGGAAACCCTCACTAAAGAAAAAAAACCCCATCTAACAAAGAAATCTAATATAAGGGAGGTCCAATAGGTCTCCTTTCAAACGAAAATCTAAAGGAGGAGAAATATTTTTGCTGATCTGAACCTGCTCAGAGTGAAGCCAATGTCTTGCTAGCCAATTTGTTGGCCTCCCTAGGAATATGAGAATAAAGAAGCCTTAGTCCCACACCCCCTCTTTGAATTTTATAATCCAATAGACAAGATTCCAAGGGCATATCATCCTTCCTCTTCAAATTATGATTAGAATTAAGGAATCAGATTCCACAAGAACATGACTGAAACCACTTCTCATAGAAATGAAAATGGCTTCTTTCATCCTCCAGAGGATCCACAGACTAAACAGGAGAGTGGAAAAAGATTAAGCAGCTACCCTTACAATCTCTAAAAACACCTCCCATCCCAGCATGAGGAGTTGCAAAGCTTCCATCAATATTTACTTTGATCCAACCAGCAGAAGGGAGCTTCCATAAGATCAGATTAAATAAGGGAGTCCTTAGAGAACTCTGAACTGGCTGAAGCAGAATGTTAATAAATTTCTTAAACCTAGATAGTTTCTGCCGATACCATAAGCAATTATTAGCAGTCCCAATAGCTCCCAGTCTAGATTCCTCAAAGTTGATGTTGTTTCTTGCCATCCATACAAACCAGGCAATAACACAGGGCATAGAAAATAAGGAATGGTCCATCCAGTCTTGCCAACGCTCAAAATAATTAAACCAAGACAACTATAAAGTATGGACCTTCAGCCTGAGCAAAATGCATCTCTAGACTTTATTAATAAAGGCACAACTAAAGAAGGTGTGCTGCATTGAATCCTCCTCTATTCTAGAAAATACACACCAAGAGGAGCCCGTCAGTCCCTTTAATTTTAGTATGTCATCTGTTGGTAGTAGCTTGTAGAATAGTCTTCAGCAAAAAAAGGACATTGAAGGTGCAGTAATTTACTCCAGACCATAGATCCCCTTTGGACATCCTGCTAAGGGAAACAATTCTTGGATATAACAACTGATAGGGTATTCGACTGGCTCTTTTTAACAACAATTGTATTTTTCTTTGAAGAGTCTATTGGTATCTTCATAACATTACTGAGCTGAGAGGGATCGAAAATATTCTGTAGTGCCAGGTGGTAACTGGTTCCCTAGTTTTGCTAAAGTTTTTGCTCTAATGATGATTTCTGTTTTCTCCTTGCTCAAGATGGCTGGCTTTCCATCTTCACCTTCTTTATACCCTCTGTTGGTGGTTCTTTCGGTTTGGTGGGGGTGGTTAGCCTTTCTCCCCCTTCTCGGCTAATCTCTTTTCAAATTTTGGGGTTATTGTTCCATAGTAGGGAACACTAACTGCTTAATGTTTTTTCTCTATGAGTTTTTTACCTTGTTGTTAATGGCTTCCCCTAACCCCACTGATTTAGAAACTAATATACAATGGTCTAAGGCCACCTTTGCGTATGTTGTGAGGAAAGGTTTTGAGACCCTCCAAAATTTTGAAAATCTTGTCTTCCCTCAATCTTATCATGATGCTACAGTTGGTAAAGTTGATTGCAATTTTGTTAAACCATTGTGTAAAAAAGGAGGTAAGGTTGCTGCCTACTTCTCGGACAGTGAAATTTTGTCTCTGGCAGAGGCTCTAAAGTTTACCCTTGTTGGCAAATTTCAATTCAACCACCCAAAAATGAATGAAATCAAGAAATATTTTGATGATTTGAAATTAGTTAGTGCTTGTAGGGTGGGATTGATGGATGGAAGACACATTATGATACAATTGGCCAAAGAATAAGATTATGCAAGGCTTCTTGCTAAACAAGTGCTATATTTAGATGGAATCTCTATGAAATTGGTAAAGTGGACCACTGATTTTGATCCCTCAAAAGAACCACCTATAGTTCCCATTTGGTTTAAACTCCTTGGGCTGAAATTGCATTTCTTCAATCATCAAGTGTTGTTTACTATTGGAACTGCACTTGGAAGACCAATGAAATTAGATGCTCCTACTTTTACCCTTTCTAGGCCTTCTGTGGCAAGAATCTTAGTGGAAAGGGACATAACTCAATCTGAAGTTGATGAAATCTGGCTTGGAACAGCTGACAATGGCTATAGGTAAAAACTTGTAATGGAATAAAAGCCATATTACTGTCATAACTGTAAAATGTTTGGGCACACTGATAGTAGATGCCTCAGGCTTCATCCCAAGAAAAACAAATCTTCTTCTGGACCCTTACATAGCTCTCAACATGCTTCCCAGCCTTTGGAACCTGGTTTCTTCAGTAAGACTATGGAACTTAATCCTGATAATGACCCTCCTTCACCTACCCAACCTCTATTCCCTATTGGAACTTCTCCCATTAACCCATCTCCTGATATGAAAGTTCCTATTGAAGGAACTTTAGACTTGGATAAACTGCCCCAATTTCATGTTGTACCCTCTACTATGTTTGACCATTAACACAATACTGTTTCCCTCATTTTAACCCAACCAATTTCTAAACCTTTGTTGACCTCAATTTTTGTTGAGGTTTAGTTTTTCCTCTTTAGTAGCCTAGAGTCTAGCCATAGGACTTTTCCTGTTGACTATTCCTAGAAAACTAGACATGGAACCCTCACCACTAGAAATTCTAAACTTTTCTCTACTCAGCTTGAAGTTCCACATGTTGCTCTCAACCTCTAAATACTTAGTAGGTGGGGTCACTGTGGGGGAAACTCAAAACGAGTCACCCTTAGGATTGCTGGACCTTAGGGTTGACCTTGGGTGTTGGTCTGGAGCTAGGGCACTCACTACACTCATCTACACTCATAATCACTCACAACCATGAACTCAAATTTCTAACGTAGATCCCTTGATCTATCGTGTAGATGGTCCCCTAAACCTACTTGCCCTAGGGCTATGGTATAGCTAATACCACTATGTAGAGGATCCAAAATGGGATTTCCATTGGTCCATGACTTATTGGTGATGATTGGCATCTCAGATCTACCAAAATGCCCACCTTGGCCTTTTACCCCTAAAGCACCCCAAATTACCAAAATACCCCTCTTGAGCCCAAAATCCCAAAAATTCTAAAAAATCCTAAAAAATCCCAAAAAATCCCAAATAGTCCCAATTTCATTTATCTCAACTACCACATAACCCAATTTGGTCAATTTGATTATCTTTCACCAAAATCCCCAAGCTGCCCTTTAAAGACCCAAATTTCCCCAAATCCAACTCAAATGTCCATCAATTTGATCTCAATTGACCGACATTCCAATACTAAACTCAAATTAACTTTTGATATGACCAAAATAAACCAAGTCTAAGTTTAATTGGTCCATGATTTGAGCCAAATTTTGATTTGGGTCAATACCCCAATTTTGATCATATGACCTAATCTCACCAAATTGAACTCATGGCCTGGTCAATTGGCCCCAATTAATGTTGAAAAATCTTGATAACATTAATATACATCAAAATCAACCATCAATTGACCTGACCTTTGTGAAGCCTCAAATCCATTTGATTTTGGCCTAAATCCAAAATTCCGAAATTTAGCCCCAAATTGACTAAGTCCCCAAATTTCACACAATTGATTGCCTTAACTTCCAAATTGGCATCCAATTCATGTTTAAAACTCTTCATGAGGTCCAAATTGACCATTTACAATAATAAATTTTGACTTAGCCCAAGGCTAACCCAA
Organism: Phalaenopsis equestris; assembly: GCF_001263595.1. NCBI lineage: Eukaryota > Viridiplantae > Streptophyta > Magnoliopsida > Asparagales > Orchidaceae > Phalaenopsis > Phalaenopsis equestris. The sequence goes on along the minus strand of NW_018250314.1, from coordinate 174,134 downwards.
GCTAGACCCAAGCCTAGCCCAACATGACCAAATTGATTAAAGTTCAAAATTCTTTCAAATTAACCCCCCAATTAGAGTCAAAACCACTTCCATCCTTCACCAAAGTTGTTACCTATGATCATCTCCCTTATGATCATCTACTGATCATCTACACCAAATTAAATAACTATTTGGGCCAATTGACATGGCTAGCCTAACCCAAACCCAAGTTTTGGTTATTTTCACCGACTTGGACCCATGCACTAAATGTGACCTAACCACCATAAGGCCACCAAATTAACTCAACTACAACCATTAGTTGAACTTAGTGACTAGTCCAAACACCATGAAATCACCTAAATCAAGCCATGGACCAAAGGTCCCCCAAATTAAGGGATCTTACTTCCAAAAATGCACATGCTTAAGATATCTTTGCCAAATCCAAGCACATTTGCATTAAATTGCTTTGATGGATTCCTCTAGGTTCCCTGAGCTCCTAGCTACCTCCCCCTAGCCGGTCGGCCAGCCTAGCGGCAGAAAAAGTCCAAAACTGAGAGCCACTCCCATGGCACCTCACCCAAATCAAACCTAGAAGCCAGCTCATCCAAATCAAACTATGGAGCTCCTCTGCCCTCCACCTAAGCACCACAATGCACCCAAGCTTATGCCCTGAGAGCCACCCCATGGCCATTTTTATAAAAACTCACCTCCCACGGCCATGGGAGGTGTGCTGAAATTTCCTTAGAGAGGTCTCTCCAAACTTCACACAGAGCTTCACTAAGATCCCCTCAGTGCATTCCAACCATTTTTCCTCACACATTCCCATTGTGTGTTAGTTATACAACGGTTTCCTGGCCATTAGTATAGAAGGAATTGCAGCAAAATCACAAAGATTGAGGTTGACGTGGCTTCAATTGATGTGAAGGTGAATGACACTAACACACATTTGGAGCATATTGGATGGCAACTTAAGTTGCAATTTAGCCATACAAGTTTTATAGAAGGACTAGGCTATGTATTTAAAAAAAAAGGATTGAAGAAGACTCAGCTTTAGTTCTTCACCACCATCTGTTCTATCAGATCTATAGTACAAATGTCCCAAGAGAGAAAAATGAAGGCCAAAATTTGTTCTACAAGAAGGAGAATGGAATTAAGTTCTAGGTTTAGTGTTTGTTTGTGTTAGGCGTTGTGATGTTAGTAGTAATTTTATTTTAAGTGTTTTGAATGTTAAGTTTATTTAATGTTTGAAGTTTGTTCTTAAGAATTATCTCATCCAAGACTCTTTGGATTGAGAATTTATGTATCAAACTATTTGTATTTATTTGTTGATTAATATAAGTGTTTGTTTGTGTGCAAAATTTTGTATTATTTTGAATTTGTGAAAATTGTTGAATTTTGAGAAAGAGGAGATTTGAAGGGAAAAAATTAGTAATAAAGATTTATAAGACCATTTTAGGGGTGGTTGACTTAGGCTAGATGTGCATTTCACTTAAAATCAAAATATCAAAACTCATGCACTGGCGCCTAAACGCCAAAACCTGACTCTTAAGCACTAGAAAACCTGAGAGGTAAGCGCTTAAGGACCGAAACCGTCGCGCTTAAGCACGAGTTCACTTAAATCGGTTTGCAAACGGTTAAAGGTGAAAAATTAAGCTGAAATTTTCCTTTTTTGACCCCCGACATCATCTTCTTCCATTTAAGTTCGTGATTGTGGATTTAGGACTTCTTCTAGAGTGAAGATTTCATTGGGAAATCAAGCTGAATCTGCTAGATTTGATCGCCTTGAGGTAAGAGCTTCACTTCTATGTAAAAAATTTTTTTTTTCAATATATATTTTGAGCACATTGGGGATTTAATTGAAAATCACTATTCATGGTAAAAGTTTGAGAAAATCCTATGGAAAATACATAAAAATAATAGTTTAAACTTTTAGAAGTTGAGTTTAGTGATTTAGTCTTAAATTTAGGATTTATTATGAATTTTGTAATATTTTTAGAAATGGCCCCAAGAATGAAGAGATTAAGGGGAAGTCCCACTTTGATTCAAGTAAGTTCATTAGTTCAAAAGCTCAAGACATGATGCTGAAGCACTGCCACCAAGAAAACTAATTCCTGAGAGATGTTTCAAAAATACAGGTGGAGCTGTGGAAGATTTAATAGTTCACCGACAGTGTGAACGATTTTGTTATTTTTATGTTGTGGCAGTAATTTCTGTTGTTCAGAAGTTTTATGCTAATCTCCCTGAAGATGAAGAAGATCTAGTCATGGTTCAATGAAAATCAGTGCCTTCCTTCCATGAGGTAATAAATCTATTTTACCATCTACCCTCTAGTGTATTATGTTTTTATTTGAATTATAATCCGACTGAGGAGGATTTGGATGAGATCATATCGTCATTGACCATAAGAAGAGGACTTTGGAAGATAATAAATTAAAGAAGCGTCAATTTCATTGCGTCATAGTTAGATGTCACATCTAAGGTGTGGTACTACTTTATTTCAGCTTGTCTGATTTTAAAAAAATGACTATGTATATGAAGTTATATTAGGGAATTAAAATTTTGAATATAGAAATGAGTAAAATAATTTAGTTGAAACCTATAGTAATGAAGTAAAACTTAAAGTTAAAAATTTTTAGTGTACAAATGATAAATATTGTGTCAATATCTTTAGTAAAAGAAATTGTATTTTTGAGAAATATAGAAGGATTAGATTTTTTTTTTCAATACTTAAATTTCTTTTATTAAAAATAATTTTCAAAATTATTACTCTAGGATACATATCAAAACATTGCTTTAGGAAAGGAGGAGTGGAATTCAAAATCATTAAAAAAATCATTAAAAGCCTATCTAGCCTATCTAAATATAGTAATCCTCACTTAAAAAAGAAAAAAGAAAAAAAAAGAAAAGAAAAAGAAAAAGAAAAAGAAGAAGACAAAGAAAATGAAAAAGAAAGTTGAAATAGGGAGGAGAAGCTTGAGGATTAATGCCTAAAAAAAAATTGATTCCATATATGATCTTTTTAAAGTATAAGACTTGAGAAACTCTTAAGCTTAGGGATGTAGTATAGTAATTATAATTATTCTTAATAAAAATTTTTAAGCGGAGAAGATAGAATGCCTAAACTCTATATTTAGAGAATATAAAAATAGTTTCAAACTACATAGGGAATCGTATTTTCAGACTTCTTTACATTAAAGAATTCTATACTCTAAGTTGGTCTCATGCACTAAAGTTTTTTCTAAATTGGACTACTATATTTCTAGATCAAAATTAGAAAATATTCTAAAGAAAATCATTTACATAATCTACTTATTTTGGTTTTGAAAGATTGGAGTGTCACATGAGGACAAATAACATTTTAAGTTTGGGGATTGATACACCTAAAATATATAGTTTGATACACCTAAAATATATAGTATTTATGTACACATGTTTATACCTATTTTTTAGGATATTGTGCTTTAATGGAAGTTATTTATGTATTTTTTCTTTCAGATACAATCAAATAGATGAAAAATGGTGAAAGATGTTAAAAATGATCAAATTTAGAGCAAAAATGAAGAAGGTTTGAAAAAGAACCGTGGCGCATAAGCGCCCAGAACTGGCGCTTAAGCGTCAGAAAATCCGAGAAGGTCGCGCCTAAGCACCACATACCTTGCACTTATGTGCCAAAGGTAGTTGCTTGATGATTCAATGAATTTGGATGAATTTTTAAAAAGGCTTTTGAAGCAAATCTTGGTGAAAATGTGGGATATGGTTAATGGACATAAAAATAAATTCAATTGGTTATTGACAGGAATCAAATCCTGGAAGATTCATTGAATGTGGAAACATTTTGAAGAAACACCAAAGTAGTTTCCGGAAAATTATAAAAGATGACTTGGATTGGATTGACTAACATTTTCCTACAATTTCCCCAGCTCACTAGAGAGACTCCTACACCCCCATAGCCACGCCATCGATGCCTCTCTAATAGATTAATTAAGATATTTTATTGGAGAGAAGAAGAGAGGAGGGAGTTGTAGTGTGTGAGTAGTGTAGTGTGTGAGTAGAAAGTATTGTAAGAGAAAGTAAGAGAAGAGATTCAAAAGAAATTGAAGAGTTTGGTGGAGAGCATTTAAGGTAAGTTTTTTATCTTTGTGACTACAATTGAGTTTAATTTAGACTTCTTCTTTGTTTGCATGATTTCTACTTTTAAACTTAAGTGTAGTTGTGTTTTCTCCATAAATTCTGAGTAGTTTTCTTTATTATTTTCCTTAAATTGATAAGTGATTAAGTGGTGGATGGAAGTTGTGTGAAGTATTAATCTTTAAGGTTGGAATAAGTTGTGATGATTTTAAATCTTGGACTTCCATTACTTCATGATTGGGCCAATTAAGATGTTAATATCTGTTATGAGAATGTGTAAGATTTGAGATGGTATTTTCTCAATCAACAAATGGTAAAAATCACATGAGGTTTTATGGATGAGAATGTAATTCATATGATTGAGTGCAAATAAATAAGGAAATAAACTTTGAAGGGTGTATAATTAGAGGTTTTTAGAGTGACAGGTTATTGCCCCCAATTTGGTTTATAATTTTAGATTTTGATACAAGATGTTAGCCTCGAGGAGGAGGGAGAAGAGGGAACTGTGTAGTGAGAGCTACTATCTTCCTTACCTAGCCCGTATTCAAGACTATTCAAGCATTAAATTAGCCAATATTATTTATAGTATCTCTTGTAAGGGTAAGGAATATTATTGCTCCTACTTGGCACAACACATTTGAATGCTTCCACAGCAGAATTCCTATGCTCTGATACATGATAAGAAAAATAATATTTTATTTACATTGCCTTTACCTTACAAATATTTAGTTAAATTTTGTTAGTTTTTTACTTTATTTTCAATTATCAAAAATTACAAAAAATAATCAAACTTTCATTCCTATTATAACATCTATAGTTTGAGTAAGAATATCTTGCAAAGTAAAATTTGTTAACTAATTTCTTCTAAATTATTTATAGATAGAAATTCTTCATGTGGGTTTGATATTTGGGACTTAATAAAAAATTCCTATATTATTTGATAATGATACGTATACTTGTGTAGTATCACATATTTAAATATAATAATTGCATTCCTATTTTCTTCAAAGTCAAGTTTTTGGCTCTGTTGCAAAGTAATAAATATAAGTAAATAAAAATTAAGGTTATAACTACATACATTGTACTATCATATAAAATTGGGATCACTCCTCACCTTTGAACTCAAATTTTAACCCATCCTATGTGGCTAACCTTGATTAGTCACTAGCGCCGCTTAGCACTACACATAAGTTATTGGCACCAACCAATCAGAGCTTGAGGACCACTCCTTGGCCATGGCTATAAGAAGACTCATTTTCAGCCAACTTCCAAGTGTGTCAAATCGTTGGGCAAACTCTACCAATTTCCTTTCAGAGCCTCCCCAAGCTGCCTTAAGTTCATTCTAATCGTTTCCCCCATTGAAATCCACTGCCATAACTCAACTTTGATTTCAAAATCCAAGGGATTTTCTGTCACTCCATTAAAATCCACCAAACCTCAAATTAAAAACACCAAAAAACTTCCTCAGACCAATCAAGGACGTTCTCCATCGAAATCCCCTTCTTTTGAGTACTCTAATCCACTTCTACATGAAGGCTGCATCACCCCTTGATCGAACTCTTAACTAAGCTTCACTGAGTCGTAAAAATAGTCTACAACCCAATTGAGGCCTCAGCTCCTGGGCTAAGATATAAATCACAAGCCCTCAAATTGTGCTTTGTTTCACCAATGAAGAGAATGCTAATTTCAAATGTATTAGCCGTATGGATGTGTTTGTCTCGACTAGATGAAGCTGTAAGAACAAACCGTGACTAATTTTGTGAGTATTGAGCAAGATTGAAGCATTTTAGTTTGGAAGGTCCTCGGTTTAGAACAGATGGGGATGATGAATAGATGTATTCCATTTGTGCATGTATCAATCCAACAACCGAGAAGGACTTAAACGAGGAGATGGTTCGTAAAACACAGCCTATGCGGTAGCTGACACAGAAGACAGCGTCAAATGTGAGTGCACCGCATGGTCTTTTAAAGCAGCCAAGGATCCAATTAGCGCAGCGTGGATAAGTAGATAAATAGGATATTTTTCGATTCAATTAAATACCGAAACTTTGAAAATGCATAACTTAATGTAGACAAATTATAAAAATAAAATAAAATAAAAATAAAAAATAAAATAAAAATAACCACTTGCTCAGTGAATAGAGAAAAATAATGTGGAATAAAAATAAAAGTTATTATATATGTCCCTAATTTTATATTAATTAAATACTCTTTGGACTATTTTAACTTTAATTAAGTAAATATTAATCACCATGGCTTGAAACTTTGGGGATTGATTCCTCATGACAATGATGTTGTCTCCTGGTTTTTCTAGGTCATAGGACACCTCTAGCTCTGAAACTCTAATTTTCAAGCATATTGGCCCATTTTTGCTTAAATTAATTATATAGATTAAAATATTAATCAAAAAAATAAGAGGATTGTTTTGGTAAGTTTCTTGTGGTTAGAGGGCTTTAGGAAAAATGTAGATTGTATTTAAATAATTATTCATAATTTTCTAACTAATTAAATCTCTAAAATTTATAATAATTTAAATAAGTATAATATTATTAAAAAATAAACAAAAAGTATTCCACACTATAAATAATGATCACTTTGACTTACAATAAAAATTTGAAACCTATTTGAGTTAGTTTGATCACTAAAGTTTATTTTTCAAATAAAATGATATTTTTGCATTAAAATAATAATAATAATTAAATTATAATTAAAAAAAAATTATGAAAACTGGCATTCTCAGTTCCGATTAGGAAAATTTAGGAAAAATAAAAGTTATTTTAAAATAAATAGTTTATTTTTGAGCTACCTTTTTAAATTAAAAATAATTAAAAATAATCAAAATTTTAAAAAATATAAAAGTGACCAAAAAATGTGTGCAATTGTTCCCTAATCACTTATAACACCTTAAAATATTTTTCTTGATTTCTCTAAATTAAAAATAAAATTTTAAATGCCTAAAATGCATTTTTCTTATTTTTTATTAAAAAAATTACAATAAATTCAAAATAAATCATAAGAATATAAAATTTTGTTCCTTTGAGTTTCTTGAACTTATGAGAGTTTAATAAAAATTTAAAATTGATTTTTGAAGTTTAAAATATATTTTTGTATTTAAATAACATCAAACATAACCTTTAAATAATTATATAATAATTACAATATTATTAAAAAAGTCATAAAATTTTGTTTAAGTATTCTTCTGACTCAGGAAAATCTCCAATAATTTTCACATAAATTAAAACTTCATTTTGTTTAATTAAATAAATTAACATTGAAAAATCCCATTTTTGGGTTAAAATAATTATTTTACATTCAATCAAATTTTGAAAAATCATACTTTCCTCCCTGATATTTTAATTAATCCATGGATGGGATGCTTAAAGATTTTCAAAGCCATTTGAATTTTGCTTCAAGAATTATAAGATGAAAAACCCAAAGGGCAAAGTGGTAATTTTAGATTTTGGTGCCTTAATCAAAATTTAGGATTAACAATTGGGGATGGGTAATTTTGATTCTTAATGAATGCATTGGATGATTGAAATGTAATGGGTTGAAGGTAGAAACCAACTTCATTTTGCATAATAAGAATAAAAAATGGTAATTTCTTGAATTATTCTTTAGAAGTTAAACAAAAATTAAATAATCCTAAAATGATGGGTTTAAACTAGTAAGATGATAATTCACTTACTTCTAGCCCATGATTGGTGATGAGTGATTTATTGATAAGGATACCTATCATTTAAATCAAAGTTTTATGACTGTTATAACTTCCCCCTTTTGAAATTTTTAAGGCCTTGGTAGTGAGCTAAGCTTAATATTTAAACTTATTCACTGAAGTTTAGAAGTGATGATATGATTAATGATCAACATCTTTTAAGCACTCCAAGCCCATTTGTGATGGGCACCAAATCTTTAATGACTTAAGCTTGCCTTAGGGGCATTCATTCATATGTTCCTTAAAGTAAAGTATCAAATTGATTAAGTATCCTATCCTTGGGGTAATTGAATTGTCAAGTTTCACTGGGTAACGAGGTAGCCACACTCTAAACTCGAATGATTAATGAAACAATATGATAAGTTCAAAAATGAACTCAAAATAATTCAAGAGATCTTCAAACTAGTTCAGGGTCATACCCCGAGCACTTTGAAATCTTTTGGATATTTTGAAGGACAAATTGAACTTGTCATATTTTGTTCCAGGATCATCCACTAAGAACTTCAAAGCCTCAATAGAATCATACTTTGGGGTTGGATAGCCATACCTTCATCTACTCCTGTAATTTATATTCTTTGCAAAATTATATACATGTCTTGCAAGTACTAACCTTTCAAGTGAAGGAACGAGAAGAATCAACATGTACGCCTTTTAAATTACTGCATTTACCTTTTCTATACTTCTTGCATCAAATTTGCATGTTAAATAACTATGAAACCCAACATGAAAACCAAAACTGCTAGGATAGACACCAAACCAAAACAAAATTTTAAAAATCAAACAAGATAAAATTCACCGCCACAACATTCAAAATTTAAGACAACTCAGAGGAGGTAACCTATGGTTACTAACAAGATTTCTCACAGTTTAAATGAAAGTATGGAACTCATTAAGTTGAGTTTCGTAAATTCATTTTGACTAAGTGAATTCAAATGAAAAGAGTGGTACCGGAACGAGGAAACCGTAGGATCCTAACTGGTGTCACTCTAATCAACTTTAATATGCCCCATAATTTTAAGTAACCATAACCTTAGGGACATTTTATTTGACATCAGGACTTGACACATTAGAAAATTTTAACTCGCCACGACGAGGATCTTGGAGCTAACATTGTGGGCAGCATGACCATCTTCAACAGCAAAACATGCCTACACACAATAATCCATAGAACTTTGAGGTTATTTGCTCATGCAACATAAATTCTCAACTTATCTTTAGGCCATTGTATAGCCCTGTTATACAGTATAAGCCCTAACTTGTCTTAGGATTCCGAGGTTGTCATTCGTAACGTCCTAAATCCTCACATCTTCCAGACTATTTGTGTGATCGTTTCACATGGATGTAAGCCCTAATTAAATAAAATTCGCAGGAAAAAACACTTAAATATTTCTCCTTTAAACTAAAGCCAAACCATAGGGTAGCTTGGGAAGTCACTGAGGTTCTCCTTAGGATCTGTGACATCTCCTAGTTCTTCTTCCTTTAGATCCCACAATAAATATTTCAAATTTGAGCTATTCTCATTTCACACCTCTTTATCCAATCTCTTTGAAAAGTCTTATTCCTTCGACATCTTTAAAGACAATATCCTTTGATTTTTATAGAGAGTTTTCTTAGGTGACTCTGGTTATCTAAGATGTAATTAGCTATAAAGGCTTGCTTTTATAGGAAGCTTTTTTGAACCCAACTTAATATAAACCCTATTTAATTTTTCATATTAAATAGGGGAACTTGTCGACTTATAAATAAAAATGGCTTTCACAGACCAAAAGGATGTCATATATTTTTTAGTTTATTAGATCGAGCCTCACCCTCAAGTCATGTTTATCTTTCCGGATAAATATGTGGCTTGAGGTGTAGTGCTCTTTCATTTAAACTATGAAAGATATGAGATCAATTTGAATTCATATTTTTTTAAAATTTAATATATATATATATATATATAAATTAAATATCTTTCTGAAGCGAGCGACGTAATTCTGATTCTGGCGGCCGGCAGCTTCCAACAAGCAACTCCTCAACTTTTAGTGCCGACATGCATCTTTGAAATGTATCAGGTGCATTACATAAAATAAAGGGCATTCTTCTTAAAGCAAATGCATCATAAGGACTGATAAAAGTTGTTTTCTCTTGATCTTCAGGAGCTATTTCTATTTGGTGATAACCAGTATATCCATCCCAAAAATAAAAGTATTTATGACCAGCAAGTCTATCCAACATTTGATCTAGAAAGGGTAGTGAAAAATGATCTCTCATAATGACAAGATTTAGTTTTCTACAATCAATGCATATTCATCATCTTATGACTCGAATTGTTGGAATTAACTCATTATGTTCATTCAAAGTCACAATCACTCCTC
>NW_018250314.1:142872-154003 GCF_001263595.1 Phalaenopsis equestris | reverse complement strand
AGCTAGACCCAAGCCTAGCCCAACATGACCAAATTGATTAAAGTTCAAAATTCCCTCAAATTGGCCCTTCAATTGGACTCAAAACCACTTCCATCCTTCACCAAAGTTGTTACTTATGATCATCTATACCAAATTAAATAATTATTTGGGCCAATTGACATGGCTAGCCTAACCCAAACCCAAGTTTTGGTTATTTTCACCGACTTGGACCCATGCACTAAATGTGACCTAACCACCATAAGGCCACCAAATTAACTCAACTACAACCATTAGTTGAACTTAGTGACTAGTCCAAACACCATGAAATCACCTAAATCAAGCCATGGACCAAAGGTCCCCCAAATTAAGGGATCTTACTTCCAAAAATGCACATGCTTAAGATATCTTTGCCAAATCCAAGCACATTTGCATTAAATTGCTTTGATGGATTCCTCTAGGTTCCCTGAGCTCCTAGCTACCTCCCCCTAGCCGGTCGGCCAGCCTAGTGGCAGAAAAAGTCCAAAACTGAGAGCCACTCCCATGGCACCTCACCCAAATCAAACCTAGAAGCCAGCTCATCCAAATCAAACTATGGAGCTCCTCTGCCCTCCACCTAAGCACCACAATGCACCCAAGCTTATGCCCTGAGAGCCACCCCATGGCCATTTTTATAAAAACTCACCTCCCACGGCCATGGGAGGTGTGCTGAAATTTCCTTAGAGAGGTCTCTCCAAACTTCACACAGAGCTTCACTAAGATCCCCTCAGTGCATTCCAACCATTTTTCCTCACACATTCCCATTGTGTGTTAGTTATACAACGGTTTCCTGGCCATTAGTATAGAAGGAATTGCAGCAAAATCACAAAGATTGAGGTTGACGTGGCTTCAATTGATGTGAAGGTGAATGACACTAACACACATTTGGAGCATATTGGATGGCAACTTAAGTTGCAATTTAGCCATACAAGTTTTATAGAAGGACTAGGCTATGTATTTAAAAAAAAAGGATTGAAGAAGACTCAGCTTTAGTTCTTCACCACCATCTGTTCTATCAGATCTATAGTACAAATGTCCCAAGAGAGAAAAATGAAGGCCAAAATTTGTTCTACAAGAAGGAGAATGGAATTAAGTTCTAGGTTTAGTGTTTGTTTGTGTTAGGCGTTGTGATGTTAGTAGTAATTTTATTTTAAGTGTTTTGAATGTTAAGTTTATTTAATGTTTGAAGTTTGTTCTTAAGAATTATCTCATCCAAGACTCTTTGGATTGAGAATTTATGTATCAAACTATTTGTATTTATTTGTTGATTAATATAAGTGTTTGTTTGTGTGCAAAATTTTGTATTATTTTGAATTTGTGAAAATTGTTGAATTTTGAGAAAGAGGAGATTTGAAGGGAAAAAATTAGTAATAAAGATTTATAAGACCATTTTAGGGGTGGTTGACTTAGGCTAGATGTGCATTTCACTTAAAATCAAAATATCAAAACTCATGCACTGGCGCCTAAACGCCAAAACCTGACTCTTAAGCACTAGAAAACCTGAGAGGTAAGCGCTTAAGGACCGAAACCGTCGCGCTTAAGCACGAGTTCACTTAAATCGGTTTGCAAACGGTTAAAGGTGAAAAATTAAGCTGAAATTTTCCTTTTTTGACCCCCGACATCATCTTCTTCCATTTAAGTTCGTGATTGTGGATTTAGGACTTCTTCTAGAGTGAAGATTTCATTGGGAAATCAAGCTGAATCTGCTAGATTTGATCGCCTTGAGGTAAGAGCTTCACTTCTATGTAAAAAATTTTTTTTTTCAATATATATTTTGAGCACATTGGGGATTTAATTGAAAATCACTATTCATGGTAAAAGTTTGAGAAAATCCTATGGAAAATACATAAAAATAATAGTTTAAACTTTTAGAAGTTGAGTTTAGTGATTTAGTCTTAAATTTAGGATTTATTATGAATTTTGTAATATTTTTAGAAATGGCCCCAAGAATGAAGAGATTAAGGGGAAGTCCCACTTTGATTCAAGTAAGTTCATTAGTTCAAAAGCTCAAGACATGATGCTGAAGCACTGCCACCAAGAAAACTAATTCCTGAGAGATGTTTCAAAAATACAGGTGGAGCTGTGGAAGATTTAATAGTTCACCGACAGTGTGAACGATTTTGTTATTTTTATGTTGTGGCAGTAATTTCTGTTGTTCAGAAGTTTTATGCTAATCTCCCTGAAGATGAAGAAGATCTAGTCATGGTTCAATGAAAATCAGTGCCTTCCTTCCATGAGGTAATAAATCTATTTTACCATCTACCCTCTAGTGTATTATGTTTTTATTTGAATTATAATCCGACTGAGGAGGATTTGGATGAGATCATATCGTCATTGACCATAAGAAGAGGACTTTGGAAGATAATAAATTAAAGAAGCGTCAATTTCATTGCGTCATAGTTAGATGTCACATCTAAGGTGTGGTACTACTTTATTTCAGCTTGTCTGATTTTAAAAAAATGACTATGTATATGAAGTTATATTAGGGAATTAAAATTTTGAATATAGAAATGAGTAAAATAATTTAGTTGAAACCTATAGTAATGAAGTAAAACTTAAAGTTAAAAATTTTTAGTGTACAAATGATAAATATTGTGTCAATATCTTTAGTAAAAGAAATTGTATTTTTGAGAAATATAGAAGGATTAGATTTTTTTTTTCAATACTTAAATTTCTTTTATTAAAAATAATTTTCAAAATTATTACTCTAGGATACATATCAAAACATTGCTTTAGGAAAGGAGGAGTGGAATTCAAAATCATTAAAAGCCTATCTAAATATAGTAATCCTCACTTAAAAAAGAAAAAAGAAAAAAAAAGAAAAGAAAAAGAAAAAGAAAAAGAAGAAGACAAAGAAAATGAAAAAGAAAGTTGAAATAGGGAGGAGAAGCTTGAGGATTAATGCCTAAAAAAAAATTGATTCCATATATGATCTTTTTAAAGTATAAGACTTGAGAAACTCTTAAGCTTAGGGATGTAGTATAGTAATTATAATTATTCTTAATAAAAATTTTTAAGCGGAGAAGATAGAATGCCTAAACTCTATATTTAGAGAATATAAAAATAGTTTCAAACTACATAGGGAATCGTATTTTCAGACTTCTTTACATTAAAGAATTCTATACTCTAAGTTGGTCTCATGCACTAAAGTTTTTTCTAAATTGGACTACTATATTTCTAGATCAAAATTAGAAAATATTCTAAAGAAAATCATTTACATAATCTACTTATTTTGGTTTTGAAAGATTGGAGTGTCACATGAGGACAAATAACATTTTAAGTTTGGGGATTTTGATACACCTAAAATATATAGTATTTATGTACACATGTTTATACCTATTTTTTAGGATATTGTGCTTTAATGGAAGTTATTTATGTATTTTTTCTTTCAGATACAATCAAATAGATGAAAAATGGTGAAAGATGTTAAAAATGATCAAATTTAGAGCAAAAATGAAGAAGGTTTGAAAAAGAACCGTGGCGCATAAGCGCCCAGAACTGGCGCTTAAGCGTCAGAAAATCCGAGAAGGTCGCGCCTAAGCACCACATACCTTGCACTTATGTGCCAAAGGTAGTTGCTTGATGATTCAATGAATTTGGATGAATTTTTAAAAAGGCTTTTGAAGCAAATCTTGGTGAAAATGTGGGATATGGTTAATGGACATAAAAATAAATTCAATTGGTTATTGACAGGAATCAAATCCTGGAAGATTCATTGAATGTGGAAACATTTTGAAGAAACACCAAAGTAGTTTCCGGAAAATTATAAAAGATGACTTGGATTGGATTGACTAACATTTTCCTACAATTTCCCCAGCTCACTAGAGAGACTCCTACACCCCCATAGCCACGCCATCGATGCCTCTCTAATAGATTAATTAAGATATTTTATTGGAGAGAAGAAGAGAGGAGTTGTAGTGTGTGAGTAGAAAGTATTGTAAGAGAAAGTAAGAGAAGAGATTCAAAAGAAATTGAAGAGTTTGGTGGAGAGCATTTAAGGTAAGTTTTTTATCTTTGTGACTACAATTGAGTTTAATTTAGACTTCTTCTTTGTTTGCATGATTTCTACTTTTAAACTTAAGTGTAGTTGTGTTTTCTCCATAAATTCTGAGTAGTTTTCTTTATTATTTTCCTTAAATTGATAAGTGATTAAGTGGTGGATGGAAGTTGTGTGAAGTATTAATCTTTAAGGTTGGAATAAGTTGTGATGATTTTAAATCTTGGACTTCCATTACTTCATGATTGGGCCAATTAAGATGTTAATATCTGTTATGAGAATGTGTAAGATTTGAGATGGTATTTTCTCAATCAACAAATGGTAAAAATCACATGAGGTTTTATGGATGAGAATGTAATTCATATGATTGAGTGCAAATAAATAAGGAAATAAACTTTGAAGGGTGTATAATTAGAGGTTTTTAGAGTGACAGGTTATTGCCCCCAATTTGGTTTATAATTTTAGATTTTGATACAAGATGTTAGCCTCGAGGAGGAGGGAGAAGAGGGAACTGTGTAGTGAGAGCTACTATCTTCCTTACCTAGCCCGTATTCAAGACTATTCAAGCATTAAATTAGCCAATATTATTTATAGTATCTCTTGTAAGGGTAAGGAATATTATTGCTCCTACTTGGCACAACACATTTGAATGCTTCCACAGCAGAATTCCTATGCTCTGATACATGATAAGAAAAATAATATTTTATTTACATTGCCTTTACCTTACAAATATTTAGTTAAATTTTGTTAGTTTTTTACTTTATTTTCAATTATCAAAAATTACAAAAAATAATCAAACTTTCATTCCTATTATAACATCTATAGTTTGAGTAAGAATATCTTGCAAAGTAAAATTTGTTAACTAATTTCTTCTAAATTATTTATAGATAGAAATTCTTCATGTGGGTTTGATATTTGGGACTTAATAAAAAATTCCTATATTATTTGATAATGATACGTATACTTGTGTAGTATCACATATTTAAATATAATAATTGCATTCCTATTTTCTTCAAAGTCAAGTTTTTGGCTCTGTTGCAAAGTAATAAATATAAGTAAATAAAAATTAAGGTTATAACTACATACATTGTACTATCATATAAAATTGGGATCACTCCTCACCTTTGAACTCAAATTTTAACCCATCCTATGTGGCTAACCTTGATTAGTCACTAGCGCCGCTTAGCACTACACATAAGTTATTGGCACCAACCAATCAGAGCTTGAGGACCACTCCTTGGCCATGGCTATAAGAAGACTCATTTTCAGCCAACTTCCAAGTGTGTCAAATCGTTGGGCAAACTCTACCAATTTCCTTTCAGAGCCTCCCCAAGCTGCCTTAAGTTCATTCTAATCGTTTCCCCCATTGAAATCCACTGCCATAACTCAACTTTGATTTCAAAATCCAAGGGATTTTCTGTCACTCCATTAAAATCCACCAAACCTCAAATTAAAAACACCAAAAAACTTCCTCAGACCAATCAAGGACGTTCTCCATCGAAATCCCCTTCTTTTGAGTACTCTAATCCACTTCTACATGAAGGCTGCATCACCCCTTGATCGAACTCTTAACTAAGCTTCACTGAGTCGTAAAAATAGTCTACAACCCAATTGAGGCCTCAGCTCCTGGGCTAAGATATAAATCACAAGCCCTCAAATTGTGCTTTGTTTCACCAATGAAGAGAATGCTAATTTCAAATGTATTAGCCGTATGGATGTGTTTGTCTCGACTAGATGAAGCTGTAAGAACAAACCGTGACTAATTTTGTGAGTATTGAGCAAGATTGAAGCATTTTAGTTTGGAAGGTCCTCGGTTTAGAACAGATGGGGATGATGAATAGATGTATTCCATTTGTGCATGTATCAATCCAACAACCGAGAAGGACTTAAACGAGGAGATGGTTCGTAAAACACAGCCTATGCGGTAGCTGACACAGAAGACAGCGTCAAATGTGAGTGCACCGCATGGTCTTTTAAAGCAGCCAAGGATCCAATTAGCGCAGCGTGGATAAGTAGATAAATAGGATATTTTTCGATTCAATTAAATACCGAAACTTTGAAAATGCATAACTTAATGTAGACAAATTATAAAAATAAAATAAAAATAACCACTTGCTCAGTGAATAGAGAAAAATAATGTGGAATAAAAATAAAAGTTATTATATATGTCCCTAATTTTATATTAATTAAATACTCTTTGGACTATTTTAACTTTAATTAAGTAAATATTAATCACCATGGCTTGAAACTTTGGGGATTGATTCCTCATGACAATGATGTTGTCTCCTGGTTTTTCTAGGTCATAGGACACCTCTAGCTCTGAAACTCTAATTTTCAAGCATATTGGCCCATTTTTGCTTAAATTAATTATATAGATTAAAATATTAATCAAAAAAATAAGAGGATTGTTTTGGTAAGTTTCTTGTGGTTAGAGGGCTTTAGGAAAAATGTAGATTGTATTTAAATAATTATTCATAATTTTCTAACTAATTAAATCTCTAAAATTTATAATAATTTAAATAAGTATAATATTATTAAAAAATAAACAAAAAGTATTCCACACTATAAATAATGATCACTTTGACTTACAATAAAAATTTGAAACCTATTTGAGTTAGTTTGATCACTAAAGTTTATTTTTCAAATAAAATGATATTTTTGCATTAAAATAATAATAATAATTAAATTATAATTAAAAAAAAATTATGAAAACTGGCATTCTCAGTTCCGATTAGGAAAATTTAGGAAAAATAAAAGTTATTTTAAAATAAATAGTTTATTTTTGAGCTACCTTTTTAAATTAAAAATAATTAAAAATAATCAAAATTTTAAAAAATATAAAAGTGACCAAAAATGTTTCTAATTGTTCTTTGATCACTTGGGACCCTTTAAAATATTTTTCTAATTTTTCTAATTTAGTTATGTAATGTTAAATAATAAAAATCTATTTTTTTTTTATTTTCCTTTAACATAACTATAATAAATAAAATAAGAATCATAAAAAATTAAAGTTTGTTTCTCTGAGTTCTCTAGACTCAAGGAGATTTAATAAAATTACAAAAAATAATTTTTGAAATTAAATTATATTTTCTATTTAATTAATCACTATAAACAATAAATATTTAAAAAAAATAAAATATAATTCAAAAAATCATGTAATTTTGTCCAAGTGGTCCTCTAATACTGATGAGACTTCAATAATTTTCCCATGAAAAAAAATCTTACTTTGGTTAGTTAAATAAATTAATATTGAAAATTCTATTTTTTTGAGTTAAAATAATTGTCTAATTCAAATAAAAAATAGAAAAATCATTATTTCTCCTCTCATATTTTAATTGACCCATGAGTAGGGTACCACAAAAATTTCAAAGTTATTTGAGTTGAATTTAATGAGTTATGAAGTGAAGAGGCCCTAGGTGCAAAAGGGTAATTTTAAGATTTTGAAATCCTAATTATATTTTAGGTCAATGAAAGGGGTAACTGTGTAATTTTAATCATAATAAATTGTTTTATACATAATGGGTTAATAGGTAGCAACCAACTTGTCATCTTTTCATAATAAGGGTAAAATTATAATTTTATAAATTGTTATAACTCAGAAGATAATTCAATTGGATGATACTAAGGTAGTGAGCTTAAGATAGGAAGAAAATGATTCACTTATTTTGAAGCCCCTAGGTTTTGACTAGATAATAAATATGATTTTAATGAGGATTGATTATCATTTCATTTAACATTTTGATTATTGCAAATCTACCTCGAGATTGAATTTAAGGGCTTAGTAGTAAGCTAGGCATCATATTTGGATTTGTTAATGAGGATGAGAAAAGAGGAGTATGATTAATTAATGAACACTCTTAAACACTACAAGCCCAACTTTAATTCTGGGTACAAGATCTTTAATTACTTAGGCTTGCCCTAAAAGCATCCATTTACATAACTCTAAAGAAAAATATCAAGTCAATATTTGAAGTACCCCACTCTTGGGATAATTGAAATATTAATGTTCATCGAGCATAGGGTGTATTAATTCATTGAAATAAAATCTAACTTATGATGATTTATTGAATAATGTTATAGGTCTAAATGAACTAGAAATAGTTCAAAGGGTTTTAAAAAAACTGTTTAAGTTTATGCCCCGAACACATTTACAATCTCTTGGATATTTTAAAGGATAATTGAACTTATTATACTTTATTCCAGAATGTCATCCATTAAAACTTTAGGGACCCACCAAGTTATGCTTCAAGTGCTGTTATTTCACCTAAATCAATAAAAATACCCTACAGTATTTATCCTACATTAATTGACCCAATGCTCAAGGATTTGAGTGTTCTCTAGGGTATTTATATCCTTGTGAGCAACTGGGAATATTTTTTTTGCCACATATGGATCATCAAGCTTGTGTAAGTCTTAGGTCTAGGAGGCTAGGGCAATGAAGATAATGTTATTGTGCGCTAAAATAAGGGATACAATGTGGGTCTTTATAATAGTATCTCCTACCTTAAGGACTTTTAATAAATAGAGAGGATAAGGACCGATGGTATGTTCGATGACTCTTGAGGAGATGACTGGTCCCGATACTCTTTGGCCGCCTGTAGTCCTAGCTCGATTAGATTGATTAACATGTTAACTACACTACTTTACAAAACATTTACCAAATGAAGTTTCTTTGCATTACAAAAATAAATTTAATATGCATGAAAATTAAACTTAAAAATTAAAACTTAAAAAGCTCCACGGTTAATCAATTAAATTGATGTTAGGACTGCCCTCCGTAGATTAACGGGTTAGTAGCTCTCACTTAAGGTTGATAAGCATGCAGTCCCGCTCTAAGCTGGGCCACTAAAAGTGTTCGATTCAAGAATGTGGTTTTGATTTAATTTAATATACATATTAAATTGATTTTTACAAAAAAAATATTTTAATTTTGAAAATTAATATTTTAATTTTTGAAAATACGAGACCGAACCTATCTCATATAAATAATAGTTCAAGTAAACTAGCACAACATTACAAGTGACATATCTATCTCAAGAAATAGAAATCTCACTTATCTGTGACGCTCAATTAGATAAACTACAGAGATTATGAAATCTGTTTGTTCTGCAAACTACTTTTTTATATAAGCTGACAAACTCCTCTATCTAATATGGAAGATTAGGTAGGGTTTGTATTACCTGAATTTTTAAAGCTTTATATAGCAGAAAGCCCCTATAATTACATCATAAATGACTGAGGTCACCTAATAAAACTCTCGATTTAAATCAGACAGTATTGTCTCCATGAATTTTAAAGGATAGGACTTTTCAAATATTGGACCAAGGAGTGTCAAATGGGAAAAGTTCAAATTTGGAACATTGTTATGGAATTCAAAGGGAGAAAACTAGCGGTTATCGTAGATCTTGGGGAGAACCTCAATGAATTTTCAAGCTATCTTATTGTTTGGCTTCAATTTCAAGAAAGAAATTATTTAATTTTTTATCCTACCAATAATTATTATTTAGGGCTTACACTTGTATGAAATAATCAAACAAAATAGCATGGAAGATAGGAGGATTTATGTCATAACAAATGACAACCTCAAAATCCTAAAATAAGTTAGGGCTTAAATTGCACAACATGATTGTGAAACGATTATAATTTTCTTAAAATGTTACATGATCAGTTATATTATCTTTTCTAAATCTCATTAAATAATCTTGGATTAAGCCTAGCTCAGTACCAAGCCCTTAACAATTCTATGGGTGAATTTGAAATTATCAAAATATTAATTTAAGGGAGATATATTCTTATTAAAGGGTCATGCAATCAACAATTAAGGGCTTCAAAAAAATAAATTATTATCTTCCTAACTCAAGCCCACTACTTTAGTATAATCCAACTAAATTAACTTCCAAGTCATAATAATTTATAAAATTACAATTTTACCCTTATCTTAAAAATGTGGCAAATTGGTTTCTACCTTTTAACCCCTTACGTTTTAAACCTCCTAAAGAGTTCATTATGATCAAAATTTCCCATTTACCCCTTGGTTGATTCTAAATTTTAATTAAGGCAACAAAATCCAAAAATACTATTTTGCCCCTAGAGCTCCCCACTTCACAACTCATCAAATATAACTTATACGACTTTGAAATTTTTATAGTACTCCACTCATGGGTCCATTAAAATATTAGAGAAGAAAATGTGATTTTCTAATCTTTACTTAATTTATATAAATATTTTAAATCAAAAATATGATTTTTAATTTTAATTTATTTCACTAATCAAAGTAAAATTTTTATTCGTGGGAAAATTACTCAAGGTTCACCTAGGTCAGAGGACCACTTACACAAAATTCCATTATTCTTAAGTTATATTTTAACTATTATAATTATTTATTGATTTTAACTATTTTA
Source organism: Phalaenopsis equestris (assembly GCF_001263595.1). NCBI lineage: Eukaryota > Viridiplantae > Streptophyta > Magnoliopsida > Asparagales > Orchidaceae > Phalaenopsis > Phalaenopsis equestris. The sequence continues at coordinate 143,590 of NW_018250314.1, read as the reverse complement.
TATTAATAGAAAATATGTTTTAATTTCAAAAATTACTTTTCACATTTTTACTAAATCTCCTTGAGTTTAGAGAACTCAAAGAAACCAACTTTTCATTTTTGGCAATTTCAATTTGATAAATTATAATTATTTTAATGGAAAATAAAAGAAAATACATATTTGACATTTAAAAATACATAATTAAATCAGAAAAATTAGGAAATTTATTCTAAGAGGTCTTAAGTGCTTAGGGATCAATTAGGAACAAATTTGGTCATTATTATATGTTGACCTCACTTTTGGTTGAGGTCTAGAAACTTCTTTAATAGCCTAGGTCTAGCCATAGGACTTTCCTATTGACTAGTCTTAGAAAATTAGAAAAAGTACCCCCACCATTAGAAATTCAAAACTCTTCTTTTTACTCAACTTGAAATTCCACATATTGATCTTAACCTCTAGCATTTAGTAGATAAGATCATTATAAAAGAATTCAAGAAGAGTCCCTATAGGATTACTTGGCTTTAGGATTGACCTTGGGTGGTGACTTGGAACTAGGATACACCATATCTTCACAATATATTAATCTCTAGTTCATTTAGAATGGATATCTATCCAATTCTATGTGAAATGTCTAACTGGTCTCTTGCCCCTAGGCACCTCCAAATTACCTAACTGCCCTTGGAACCTAAATTTGGCTAAAATTCCCAAATTTTGCCAAAATACCCAAAATTGATCAAAA
>NW_018250314.1:122323-136028 GCF_001263595.1 Phalaenopsis equestris | reverse complement strand
CGGATGTCATAACTTTCTTTAGTTTATTTGATCGAGCCTCACTCTCAATTCTTGCGTTCATCCTTCGGGATAGATACATGATTTGAGATAAAGCGCTCTTTCATCTAAACTATGAAAATTATGGGGTCAGTTTGACTTCATCTTTTTCAAAACTAAATTTTTTAAAACGTCCTTCCGAAGCGGGCAACGGGATTTCAATTCCGATGACCGACAGCTTCTTACGGGCAAACCCCACACCAAAAATAGTGCCGACATTATATTTTTAGAATTTGTAATCATTTTTTAATTATTTTTAATCCAAAATATAACTAAAAAACGAACTATTTATTTTAAAATAATTTTAAATTTTCATAAGTGCTTCTGATCACAAGGAACTCATAAACCACTTTTCATAATTTTCCTAATTATAGTTAATTTATTATAGTTATTTTTAATGCAAAAATATCGTTCTAGTTAGAAAATAGACTTTAGTGCTCAAACTAAATCAAATAAATTTCAAATTTTTACAGTGAGTTAGAATGAGTATTATTTACAGTGTGGAATGATATTTGTTGATTTCATAATATGATTTTATTTTTAATTTTAGTGAGTTTTTTCGGATTTAATTAACTATAGCAATTTATATAAACATTTAAACTAAATTTGTATTTTTCCAAGAGTCGTCTAACCATAGGGAACCTTCTAAAACAAGTCGTATATTTTTTTGATATATATTATAATTTATAAAATTAATTTAAGCAAAATTAGGTACACAGGCTTGAAAATTAGGGTTACATGTGTAGAGAAGCTTTCTGACTTTAGAAAATCATATATCATCCTTACTATCATGAGGAACAAACTCATAAAATTTGAAGTCATGGTGATAATTATTTATTTACTTAGAATTAAAATAGTCCAGAGAGTATTTAATTAATTAAAAATTAGAGACACATTAAATAAGTTTTATTTATATTCCACATTATTTTCCTCTGTTCACTCAGAAATAAAGTATTTTTTATTTTATTTTTATGATTTCTCTACACCAAGTTATGCATTTTATAAGTTCTGTGAATTAAAATATATCCATTTAATCAATCTTATTTTACTTATCCGACTCAGTGCCACCTCATACTACGACGCTCCGAACTCACACGCGTTGCTCCACCATTTTAAGCAGCCATCCATGTAGCCACTGACTCAACCTGCACTTTATGTTTCATCCCTCCATTCAACATGATTTCAACCATCCAAACGATACATGCACGTTCCAATGGCTCTCTGTCATCGTCCCCGATTATCCTAAATTGAAGATCGTCCAACTTAAAATCCTATGATTTTGCTCAATACTAAATGAAATCACATGAAATTTTTTCCTACACCTTCATTTGGTCCAGAAGAACCTATCTATAACGTCACATGCTCATGAAATTAAATTTTTCTTCACAAAATCATAAACAAAGCTCGATATGGGGGGAAAATGGGTCATACCTTTGTCTGAGAAAGGAGGCCTTAATCAGATGCTCGGAGAAGCTTCAGTGGAGTCTAGTGAACTATCTGTAAGTATCACTTTGCTTTGGCAAATGCTCTGAGTATAAGTTCCTCCAATAGGTGGAGAGGTCTTGATCTAGAACAAGGTTAGGGTGCTCAACAGAGGGTAATTTTGATGGGGAAATTCTTCATTTGGTTTAGGGAAGATAAGGAGCAAGTTAATTTGGATATTGATGGAGTTTTGAGGAATGATAGAAATGATCTTGAAATTTGAGCTCAAATTTGAGCTCAGGCAGTGCCTGTAAGTGGCTGAGAACTGTGGATTTGAACTTAGGAGGGCTGTGAGAGGCGTTGCAAAAAAATTTGGAAAAGCCTCCTTAAGGAAATTGGTGATCTCTTTCCTTGGTCATAGGAGGTGGAGTTTAAATAGGCAGGGAAATGGTGGCCACCAGGGCTAGCTAATGGGTGCAATCAACTACTTATGTGGAGGGCTGAGCTGCGCCAATGACTAATTGGGGTGAGCCAACTTAAGAAATTCTTATTTTAGGTTATAGGCTTCGGGTTGATCTCAGTTTTGGTGTTTCTCAGCCACTAGGCTGGCCGTCTAGCCTAGGGCTGGTAGCTAGGTGGCTCAAGGGGTCCAAGAGATGGTTTAATAGTGATTAGCTTGGAGGTATGATGGTTGATGGAATATCTCCCTTGGTTTAGTTAAATTAGGAAGAAAATCCCTTAATTTATGGGACTGTTGGTCCATGGCTCAACTAGGTGGAGTTACGTGGATCTATCATGATTCCTATGACATGAGTTTGGTCAAATTGAACGTCTTTGGTCAAATTTGGAGCTTGGGTTTAAAATTGAGGTTTTAGTTTGAGCTTGGGTCTAAGTTAGGTTTGGGCTAAGATCTTGATCAATTGATTGCACAAATTGGTTTGGATGATTTCCATGAAAGCATTGAAAAAGAATTGGATGATTTTGATTTGATTTGGGGGTTCAATTTAGAGGAATTAGGCTCATGCTCAATTTTGGGGCATTTGGGATATGCTTGGGTTTGGATTGTGCAAGGGTTTGGATTTAGATCAGTTTAAGGATCAAATTGGTCCAAGTGATTGTGATGAAGAGTATTAGATATCAATTGGGTGGAAATTATTGAGTTATGAAGTTCAATTTGTGTGGTTTTGGATTTTTGGGCCAAATTGGGGTTTCTTAGATTTGGGTTTGAATTAGGCTTGAGATTGGGTTCAATTGGGCTTGGCTTTGGTCTCAATTGGGATTGAATATGATGAATTTTAATGTTTAATTTAGAATTGAAATTGGGTGAGATTGAAGTCAATTTGGTGGAAATTGGGGGTGAATTGGGGAATTTAGACATTTTGGGGAAATATGGGGATTTTTGTCGAAAGGGTTGTGGTCAAATTGGGCTCAATGAAGTAGTTTAAATTTATTTTGGGGACATTTGAAATGATTTTAGAGATTTTGGAGATTTTTTGGAATTTTTGGGGTATGAATGGCGTTTTGGTAAATTTTGCAATTTTTGGGGGTTGTTTGAAGATTTTGGAAATTTTTGGATATTTTGGTCTTCTTGAGTGATATGGAATGGTTTGAAATGATAATTTAAGTGACTTTGAGAATTTGTGTAATTTTGGTAATTTTTGGAAAATCTAGGGTTTAGGGGTAATTTGTTAATTTGGGAAAGTTGGGGCCTAGAAGAGTCCAAATTGGGAATTTGGAAAAATTGGGATTGATTAAGAATATTAATCATGAGGTCACCCTATATGAGCCATGAGACCAAGGGAACTCCCATTATGGATCTTTCATGTGTTGGTCTTAGCCAAACCTTAGCCTAAGTCTAATGGATTAGGGGACCATCCACATGAGTTTCCAATAGAGTAAGGGATCAAGCTACGCATGCTTTAGGTTAAGAGTTGTGAGAGAATGTGAAAGGCTCATGTTTGTGTATGTGCAGACCTAACCAAGACTACACCACTCAGGGCTAACCGTAAGGCTAAATAATTATATGGGGACTCCTCTTGAGCTCCCCCATATTAGCTCCAACAACTAAGTGCTAAAGATTAGAACAAACATGTGGAACTTCAGGATGAGAAGAGAAGAGTTATACAATTTCTATTTGTGAGGGTTCCATCACTAGTCCTTTAGGAATTATCTATAGGAAAGTTCTGTGACTAGATCCTACGCTTCTAAGCAAGAAACTATACCTTAACCAAAAGTGAGGTCAATATGAGTCCCCACCTTTACCCGTGTCTTACACCCAGTCTTGGTCATCTATATGCGACTAAGGCATTCTTTTTTACTTGGGTTTTGCTACGACTTAGTTTCAGACTTTTTTGTTCTAAATGCTTCCATTTTTTCTCCTGCAATTTATCTAATTCTTGCAAATACATTATGCTTTATGATGCTAACAATACAGCGGTAATATAGGCCCAGGTACGCATTTATTTTATGTAATGAAATTATATTTATTTATCTAATAGTACTTTCTTACCTGAGTTTATTTACTTCACCTGCAAAATCTTTTCAAAATAGAAAAATCACATAACATATTTTTTAAAATTAGACAACATTTTCCAAACTAAATAACAAAACAAAAATTTCATAACATGTCCTCTTAAATTTATGGGAGTCCATCGGATGAGGTAACCCACGGTTGCTAACGAGATTTCCCTAGTTTAAATGAGTTTAACAAATCTCTTAGACCAAGTAAACTGAAGAGAAAAATAGTGGCACGTGAATGAGGGAACTGTAGAATCTTAACCAGTGTCGCTCTAATCAAATTTAACCTCCCCCCATAGTACTTGAACTGAACCTATCATTTAAACCTTTTGAACATTAGATTTTATGACTATTACTTCAACGAGGAGCTTGGAGCTAACCTCAAGGACAACATTCTTCAACAACAAGTGAATCTACAACAGTAAACCTTTCCTTAGAATTAAATAGCTTACTATAAGATTTTGAGGTTGTTTGCCTCGTGCAACATAAATCCTCACTTAATCTTTAGGCCTTTGCATAATCATGTTGTGGAAATTAAGCCCTAACTAGTTTTAGGATTTTGTGGTTATCGTTCGTTACAACATAAATCCTCTTATCTTCCAGGCTAGTCATATGATTGTGTCATACAAATGTAAGCTCTAAATAATAATAATTGACATGATGAAACATTCAAGAATTTTCTTCTCAAAATTGAAGCCAAACCATATGATAGCTTGTGAAGTCATGAAAGTTCACATTAGAATCTATGACAACCCTTAGTTTTCTCTTTTTGGATCCCACAATAATGTTTAAAACTTGAGCCTTTCTCATTTGACATTAACAGTTGAAGACAATATTTTCAGATCTAAATCGAGAGTTTTCCTAGGTGACTTTGGTCATTTAAGATGTAATTAACTATAAAGCCTTGCCCTTATAGGAAACTTTAGAACCCAACTTAATATTAACCCTATCTAATCTTTCATATTAGATAGGGGAACTTGTCGGTCAACAAAAATGATTTTGTAAACTAAAATGGATGTCATAAATTCATTAGTTTTTTTAGTCGAGGCTCACGGATAAATGCTATGTCTATTCCTCGGGATAAGTATGTCACTTGTAGTGTTGCGCTTATTTATTTAAACTATTGTCTATATGAGAATGATCTAGTTTCATATTTTCAAAATTAAAACAACAAAATCTGACTTACTTGGAAGAAGATATTCAATTAAACATTAATGAGGATAATATGCAATTGGTTCTTGTTCATTATACTTTTGAGGATTTTCATAGGTGGGCTACATTTGTTTATGCTAGCTCCTTATTACAGGATAAATTTCTTCTTTTTCAATAACTTATCTATATGGGTGCTTCAATTATAGATAACTGGTTCGTTGCAGGAGATCTTAACATGATCATGCCTCCTTTGGTGAAAAGAGGTGGAGCAAAGGCTGAGACTAATCATATAAATTTATTTTGTGAGCATATTACTGAAGCTGGTATTTTTGACTTGGGTTTCCTAGGTTCTCCTTATACTTGGAGGAGAGGCCTGCTAATGCAGAGGCTTGATATATTCCTGGGAAACTCCTTTTTTCTAGATTATTATAATATTAGTCATGATAAGCATCTTAATCTTGTTTCTTCTGATCATAATCCTATAATGCTTAGCTTGGATATTCATTCTAAACTTGCCCATTAACATTTTAGAACTTTCAATGTTTGGACCTCTCATCCTTCCTTTTTGAGTCTCGTTAAACAGGCTTAAAGTACTGAGATGTGTGGCAGCTTGATACGCCTAAAAATTAACTATTTTTTCATAAATACTTTAAGCTCAATTTTAATAATTTTTTATGATATTAAACTTTAAAGGAAGGTATTTTGCATATTTTGATTTCAAGTACAAGAAATGAACTTTTGGAGAACTGAAATGGGGCAAAATAGAGCTGAAATGGTGCTAAATGAAGCACAATGGTGGAGCTGTTGCAGACTAACACATGATGCACCAAAATCCAAAGAACTGATGCATGATGCGTTAGAGATAACTTTTGGCAGATTAAGGCGATTCAAGATAAATTTTGTACAAATTTTGTGTGAGTTTTCATTTGGACACTTGTTCTAAACACCCCTTTGAGTAATTCAATACGTCTAGACACTTTGGAAGTTTCTTTTATGAAGGGATATGTCTCTTGGATCAATGGACATGTCTTTCTAATTAAAAAGAGTTGACTTTTGGATGGAATTTTGGAGGAAATTTTGAATTCCTTTTAGAGGGAGGTAGAATTTTATAAAAGAGAGGGAAGTCTAGGGGTTGGAGAGGAGTTTTTGGCGTGAGTTTTTGGCGTTAGTGTGTGTGTGTGTGTGTGAGTGGCGTGAGAGCGAGAAGAAGGAAAGAGAGAGAGAGAGAGAGAAAGTCAAGGGCTTGGAGATTTAAGGATTGTTAGAGGAGAGGGGAGGTGAGAGATTTCTTCTTCATTACACTTTTGAGAGAGAATTGAGAGTGCTTGTAAAGAGGGAAAGTGCTTGAATTGAACTTCTAGGGATTTGCTTGGGAAGGATTGTGAGATAAGTTATGTTTTTTATTTTGTTGTTTTGTAAACTTATTTTTATTAATGAAATCCGTGTTTCGTCGTATCATTCTCAAGAATTTTGAGTAGTCTTCTTTATCCTTCTCCCTACTTTTAAATATTTTTTTGTGAAGAATTATTTTGTTTTCCTATAGTTTTAAATGTTAATAATTTGTGATGCTTTGAACTCCAATCTTCATTTACTTTTCGATTAAATTGAAATGTTGAAATGCGTAGAGAAATATATGTTCCGAAAGGGCTATGATTTCTACAACATTGGGAGAATCACAGTTGATTTCATGGGAGAGTATGTCATCCATGGAATTGAGTGCAAATAAATAGCGAAATATACTTTGTTGGATGCAAAATTGAAGATTTTAAGGTGATAGATTAAAATCCCTAATTTGATATAGTTGATTATAAATTGATGTGAGATTGTTAGCCCTGAGGTGAGGGAGTAGTGGGAACTCTAGAGTGGCAACTGGTATCCTCCCATCCTAACCACGGAATTAGGGATTGACTCTTGATTAGTTAATGTTCTTTATGCACTCAGAAGAGGGTAAATAATAGGATCGCTCCTATTTGGCATGAAACAATTTATATATATATTTTCAAATGATCTTAATTATTTCACTACCCATGTACTCATTGTAAAAGGGAAGGATGATTTCTTAAATTTGAACTCTTCCTCACAAAAGTTTGTTTAGTCTTAGTAAATTTAACTTTAAAGTTTAGAAGTTAGTTTAGTAAACTTAGATCTTTTAGTTACATTTCTTTTAATATTCGTTAAACCCATTTTAATTTGTCTTTCTCACTTTAATTTTTATAGTTTGAATATTTTGATTTATATTATTATCATAAGAATTTTCTTCTTCCAAACTAAGACTTGATAGTAGTACACTAGAATTAGCCTAAGGGATTTCTTACTGCGCTTCTCTTTGGGATTGATACTGGGGTTTTTAATGAAAGTCCTATGTTAATTAAAGCGATACGTGCACTTGCGTAGAACTCCTAGTGTATGAACTATTTTATATATTTTATACAAAATTTTGATTTTCCACATTAAATACTTAATATAATTTGGTGAAGATTTTGCATGCATTTGCATAGAACCTCTAGTGTGTGAGTTAACTGCATAATTTTGGGACATGTCAAGTTTTTGGCACTCTTACCGGGGATTTAAATATGCATAAAACACGCAGAAAAATAACACACACTAGGGGCGCATCAAGTTTTTTGCGTCGTTGTCGGGGAAGCTTCTGTAAGAACTTTTGGAGAATTTTAGTTAAACATATAAAACTTTGATTTGGAATTTAAAGTATTATTATATACTGTGTTTAATTATTTTGTACTTATTTTAAAGAAAATCTAAAATACAAAAAATATTTTTGATATCTGTCCTATTAGTTAAGTCTTTAGTTTTGTATGCATAGTTCAAGAGCTGTAGACCTTGAATTTTACAACCCAAATTTGGAGATAACTTTTGGGAGAGATTTGGAATGACTTCATGAGTTTAGTATAGAAATGACAGATCGACAATAAAATGAATATTCATATTTAGATTATAATGCTAGTAGCCTTGTAAAAGTAAACCCCAAGGGAGCGGCAAATTTTCAAGAAGATATGCTTACAATTTTAATTTCTCAAGTTGCGGATATTGAGAGGAAGTTGGATCAATACATAAAAAATATCCTCAAGGAACCCTAATTATTGAGGACAATTCATTTGGACAATGGATTGAAACTGACCATGAGATACATAATTCTTATTCTGATTATTACAATCCAGCTTGGGAAAATCATTTAAATTTTAACTGGAATAATAATTTTGTAGGAGAAGACCAATTTTAGGAAGATAATCAATTTAATTGGACATGTAGTTGGAATAGTCATGGCTATTATAATAATGAACTTTTTTTTCCTCATGGATTTAACTCCAACCCACAAAATGAGGATAAGGAATTAATGTTAGAAGAGGTTTTGATTTAAATGAAGAGTGAGCTAGAAAATCAAGAGGTCTCAAAAAGGGATATAGAAAATCAACTCGGGCAGATTATTAATACAACTAACAGTTACCCCCTAGAGATTTTACCTAATAACCCTAAGATAAACCCTAAGGAGATTAATGATGACAAATTTAAAATTATTGAACGAATATTTAGAAGAAAATTTAAGGATATGTTTCAGAAGAACTTTAAGTTGAGAGATGAGGATAAGGAGATTGAAAGACCAATGAAAAAAAATCCTAAGGAATTAGAAAAACCTATTTTTTCAACTAAGATAAATATAGAAAGACCACCTTTACCATTTACTCAGTACCAAGGGGAAGAATTGAGAGACAACCCTGAATAAAAGAGTAACTTAGAAGAATTTGATCCAGAATTTGAATTATCTAGAGAGAATTCAATCCAAAATTTGGGAGATAATGAAGTATCTTATAATGATCCATTTCTTATAAATTTTAAGGATGATATTAATATGAAAATTGTGAAAATCACTAGAAGAATATTCAATCTAGAGAGAAATATGAGGAACAAGAGTATGAATCAATCTAAAAAGAAAGAGCTAAAAAAAATTTCTAATTGAAGGACATTCTAGGAATCCCTGGATATAGAAAAGATTGGGTGATTGATAAAGGATTACTTAAATAAAATTTTGATCCAGGTGGAATCATTTGTCTGGTTGACAACATTAAACAAAGAACTTTATGGGAGGCAACCCACAGTTATCAGTGTGGTTTGATTTAATGTGCTTGAGAGTAATGATTATTAATGTTGCATTGTGTTTGCTTTAGAGTGGATTGATCAGTTTGCATTAATGCTTAGTAGATGTTTGGATTGTTAGTGGTTTGATTTTTTTTTTTTTTTCACGAGAGAGGTGAATTCTTAACTTCTTATTGTGGTTAGACTTGTATGTTCTCTTGTAGTAGTTGGATTGACGAGTCCACTACAACTCTGGTCTAACATGGACTTAAGTTTTGTAAGAGAGATCATTAATTTTAAAAGTGACAATTCAATCTCAATTTTATTACTTATTTTCTCTAAATTTGTTATCATTTGATAGGAGTAGCTAACCTATTTAATGAGTAACATGTGGACTAATTTACACTATCCTTATAACTACTAGAGGTGCTTAATTAAAGGATATGGTAATTCTTGAGGTTGGTGCTCAAGAACCAATATTTCTAGGATAATCTTATCTTTGGGATTAGAATCTATAAAATCATTTATAAGTACCCAATATATCTATGAAGTGAATCCATTAAAAATTAGAAGTAAGTTAGTGAGATATAATGAGATAAAGGAAGGGTTGACCTCATTTATCATGTGTGTTTGTGTTTGTGTTACAATAATATAAAGATTTGGAGAACACATAAATATATATTTTCCTAAGCGGATACCTATTCTACTATTCTACTTGTTAGATCTTTATTTCCATTTTATTGAGCATTTTTAGTTTACACTTACTTTCTATTGCATATTGTTCTGTCCTAATAAAAACTTGTTGAATTTTGTTATAAAAAGAATTTTTGAATTGTTTTTCTTCCTGGTTATATTTTATGTACTGAATGTTATACATTTTTAAAATCATGTTTGGGGGTAGGAAGAAAATTAAATTTTAAAGTTAGTTTACTTCCTTTTAGTTTAATATTATTGCGAGCATGTGTTAGGCTAGATTTAGGTTCTCCTGCAGTCATTCTATCATAATTATGCACGTATATTTATTTGATAGGATGTTGTAGTAGTTGGTAGATTCAATTTTTACTTTTTCTTCATGCTACATTATGTGGAATTAAGTGCCAAATATTTAAAAATTCAAGTTTGGAAGGAAGAAAATTTTCTTTTAAAAAAAGAAGCATACTAAAATTTATTTATCCGCAATTAACTATATTTTTAAAATTAATTTAACATGACCTTGGATATTAGTGTTTAACTTTAAATGATTATATTTACGTTTGTAAATATTAAGGTAAATTTAAGTACAAGTTTTTAATAATGAAGGTCAATTCTAAAATTAAAGATATTTCATATGAAAGGATAAGACTATGTTTTTCTATTTAAAGTAAAGGAAATTGTATTTTTGATGTTTTAAGAATTTTAAAGTTTCATGTAAAAAGAAAAGAATGAAACTTTATGAAAAATGATAATCTAATATGAATTTATAAAGTGAAGAAAGTTAGGAAGTTTTGACTTTAAGAAGGGGATAGTGAAGTTCAAAATTATTAAAGGCTAAATTATTAAAGGCTATCTGGCTATCTAAATATAGTAATCCTCATTTGAAAAAGAAAAAGAAAAGAAAGGATTAAAAAGATCCTAAGAGAAAAAACAATAAAAGAAAAGGAAAAAGAGAAAAAGAAAAGAAAAGAAAAAGTAGAGAGGAGAAGCCTAAAAAAGGTTTTTTTAACGCTTATTTTGTAGGTCTATCTTTTAAGAATGAAATGCAACAGAAATGAGGCAAAAAGGAGCTAAAACGAAGCCAAACAGAGCGAAATAGAGGACCTGTTGTATATTGGCCCTCGATGGCGCCCGAATCCAGAGAAGCGACAAAAAATGAAGCCGAAGGCGCCCAAAATAGTGCCGACGGTGCCCTGGACAATTATGGACAGATTTTTGGCAGATTTTGATGTTCTAGATAGCTCCCAAGTGATTCAAACACCTCATGAAGTGATTCAATGCATCAAGACACTTGGAAAGGTTCTTAAATGTAGGGATGTGTCTCTTAGAGTTAATGATTGGTTTTTAAATGAAGATATGTGTCTCTTTTTGTGATTCAATAAGTCTAGACACTTTGAGTGAAGAGATGTGTCTCTTGAAGTGAAGTTCTTAGAAAAAAGAAGGGATTTTGTCCCTTTTTAAAAGAGTGGGGCAGACACCTCTCATATGGTGTGTGTGTGCATTGGTGTGTGTGCGTGTGTGTGTGCATGTGTTTGTGAGTGTGTGTAAGTGTAGAGTAAAATATTGTTTATGGAGAGGATTTTCTTGAAGAATTGTAAGAGGAGAAGGAAAGTGAGAGGTTTCTTCTCTATTTCATTTCTAAGAGAGAATTCAGTATTGATTGTAAAGAGAGAAAGTGCTTCAAGGGAACTTCAAGGGATTTGCTTGAGGAGGAGTTCAAGATAAGTTGTTTTCTTTCATTTCTTTTCTTTATAAACTTATTTATATATATAAAATCCATGTTTTGTCGTATCTTCCTCATGAATTTTGAGTAGTCCACTTTATCTTTCTCCCTGTAATGAGATATGGTGAAATGGAGAGATAATTTGGATGTGCTATTTAAATGTTAAGTAATTATGATGATGTTTCACTCCATTCTTAATTTACTTATCAATTTGGCCAATTGACATGTTAACATTTTTTGTGAAACATACTATTCAAAAAATAGACTATGAGTTTCACAACATACTAAGAATCACATTTGATTCCATGAAGGAGTGTTTCGTTGATGGAATTGTGTGTAAAAAAATAGGGAAATATATATATTACTGGGCAAAGAATTGGAGATTCTAGGGTGACAGACTTAAATCCCCAATTTGCTTAAAGTTTAAGAATTAAAGCAAGAGTTAGCCTTCAAGGGAAGGGAAGTGGGAGCTCTGGAGTGAGAGCCAGTATCCTCCTAGCCTAACAACAAATTTAGGGAGTAAACCTAATATTAGCCAATGATTCTCTATAATATTTGACCGAGGGTAGAGAATTAAAACTGCTCTTATTTGACAAAATACAAATTCAAAGCATTTATCTCTATCATTAACTAAAAATTCATTATAGTGGGAAGGATACTTTCTTAAATTTGAAAGGATACTTTCTTAAATTTGAACTCTTTTCTCCTTATATCTCTTTCTTCCTCTGGCATTATTTCTCCTCCTTACTCCCTTTAGATGATATTCTAAAGCTGAAAGGTTTAAGATTGACTTCTAGATGCCCACTGTGCAGAAATTTGGAGGAAGGTATTAGACATACCTTTTCTGAAAGTGCCTTTTCCTTATAAGGCTTTTCTCTTTCTCTCTATTGGTTCTCTAGTTTTTATGGTCTGCTAGAAACAACCATAAATATGATTCACTCCCCCTACTGCCACTATCACTACTTCTTATATTCTGGCTTATTTTTCTAAGGCCCTATGGGATTCTGCTACTTGTGCTCCCATAGGTTGGAGATCTACGCCCCCTCTGTTAGTTAGATGGATGCCTCCTCTTGACTGGGTGAAAGTTAATAAGGATGGCAGCCAAAATATTCTATCTGCTGCTATTGGTGGCCTCATTAGAAATTATGAGAGGCATTTTTTGGGTTATTTTACTTAACCTGTTGCTGCTAAAACTCCCATATTAATTGAATGTTTGGGGGTTTATCTTTCTTTAAAAATAACAATTTCCGTCAAATTTCATACGATTACAGTTGAAACTAACTATAAACTGCTCTATGAGATTTTAGTGGGTGCTTCTCCATCCCACTGGGATATTACCAGTACTTTTATGCGCATACAGGCTTTTGTTGCTAATCACCAGCAGTTGTTAGATGGAGTTTTCTTCACAAGGAAGGTAATTCACATGCTGATTGGTTATCCAGACACGCAGGTGAAGTGCCTTCTGTTGGCTTACCCCCCTAACTCCCTCTGGAATTTACTTACTGGGGATAATTTGGAAATTCCTTATGTTAGAACTTAATCTATTGTGCTCACTAAGGTTTTCCTTGTCTCTATTGGCTTATTTCTTCATTTGAAATTCTGCTACGCTTTTGGATCACTATTTACCTTCACTATTTCCTTTGATGCTCTCTCTTTTTCATCTAGGATGGACCTTCAAAAAGTTTCTCTTCTACTGGTCTATCGTACCTATATCTGGTTTCAACTGATGGACCTTCAGATAGCCTCTTTGAAGTTTGAGCCTATCTTCGAGAGGAGCTTTATCTAGATTTTTTGTCAGAAGTTGTTGTTTTGCTATTTTTTATTTTTTGCCTATTTTATTTCATTACTACATAGTATAGTTGTTTTTGTTTTTGAGTTTCGGTTGGGTATATTTGTATTTTTTTGGGTTTTTACTTTGTGTGGGTTATACCGTGTGACGTGGAACCCCTAGGGGTGAGTTCTCAATGTATTTTCTTCTTTTCAGATTGGTGATCCACCTTCCCTCCCTTCTCTTGTACTTTATCATTTTTTAACATGTAGGGAACCACAAGTGCTATAAATATATATATATAT
>NW_018250314.1:61795-122313 GCF_001263595.1 Phalaenopsis equestris | reverse complement strand
TACATATACATATATATATATATATATATATATATTTGAGATGTAGGAAGGCTCTGGTAGGGTTTGGGGGTTTTTGGTAAACCCATAGAGCTCAATCCAGTAAGGTCACTGGCTGCCACTGTGAAGGTCCCGTTTTCAATCAACGCTGGTGGGATCTTCCCTAGTGTTCTGTTTTTAATGGTTCCGTCTTGCTTTTCTACTTTTTGATCCCTCTATTTGACTCCCACATATCGTCATTTGCGGATGATCTTAAGAGTAATGGGGGATATTTTTCTGGTAACTCTTGTCTTTTCCCTTTTTCCTTTTATGAGGCTTTGCACATTCGGGGTGATTACAATTTCATTTGAAAATTGGTGAAGAAAATGGTAAACATGCAATGTATGTTTCTAAGGATGAATCTTCTATCCTAGCATCTTCTTGTCGTCATGAACTTGTAGTGAAATTTGTTTTCAGGCACCCATAGCTTGAAATAGTGTGAAGAGAATTTAAGTCTCTAAAGGTCTCGGGTGTCTGGAAAATTGACCTCTTTGATGGGCGACACATTTTAATCCAGTTATCCAATGACGAGGATTATACACGTTTTTTTTCTCGCAGGTTTCTTTGAATCGCAAGTGTTACTATGAAATTTTTAAAATGGAATGTTGACTTCGATCCCAAATTAGAGCTCTTGTTATTCCTGCTTGGTTGAGATTTTCCAATTTAGAACTACATTTGTTCAATCATGAAATTCTTTTCTCTCTTGCTGTGGCATATGAAAAACCTTTAAAAATGGATGGACCTACTTTTTTTCTTAAGAGGCCTTCTAAGGCTCATGTTTTAGTTGATCGTGATATCACTTTACCTTTCTTTGATGAAATCTGCATAGGTTCAGCTTATAAAGGGTACCGGCAAAAGGTTGAGATCTAACACCACTTACCGCATTGCATGCACTACTACATGTTCGTACGTCACTCATGTAATTTCTATTGATTGTATCCACACTTAAAAAATGGCTCTATACAACCCCATACAGATCATACGGCTCATACGACATTGGGGAAGGGCAAGGAACATCATGCGAATGAGGATATTAATATAGATACTGATGAGCAAGTTTTACCTGATGTTGCTACACGGGTCATTAGTGACCCTTTGGTTGCTAGTACTAGTAATAATGTTCTTATTGATCCAAATGTTTCTACTGATGTGGTTCCTATTATTCCTAATGTTGACACAATAAATGATACAAATTTGCAAGTTTTACAGGAACACAAACAGGTTCCTGAACTTCCTACTCATGGAGAAGTGGATGCTTATCATGTTGCTTTAAACTCACTAGGTTAAAATGTCCCTGCCGATGTTGCTATTAAGGCGGCTAAAAATCTACTTGAGAAGGAATGAATGGTACAAAAAGATATTAAGAAGAAAATTAAGTAGAAAAATGAGCTTTTGCATCTTGATAGCAAAAATATTATTACAGATAGAAATATCAATCTGATGGTGAACAGTTTGACACCCCTCCTAGATCTTTTAGAAGGGGTAGCTCGAGACATCATGTTTAACATTCTGGTTTGGAATACTAGGGGAGCAGCGGACCCTAGCTCCCTTAATAAGCTTAAACACTTAAATAGGGTCCATAAGCTTTTTAATTTTATTATCTTGGAGCCTTTTGTTTCTGTGAATCAGGGAAGAATTTTCAAGAGATTTTCAAACTTTAATCACAACTGCAAAAAAATAGTAAAATTTGGCTTTTCTAGAAGCGTCAGGTTGATTTGACTATAATCAAGGATGAGGAGTAGTTTGTGCTTACTAATTTGAAAATTGAGAATTTCTAGGGGTGGGCAACTTTTTTATATGCTAGCTTTATTTTGACATGATAAAATTTTACTCTAGGACAAAGTGGTGGTGCATATGAGGGAGGCAATCAATGAAAGTTGGTTTGTTGGTGGAGACTTTAATATGATCATGAAACCATCTGAGAAGAGGGGTAGCAAGAGATTTGAATCATCTCTTATCTATCTATTCGTTGACAAGATTGCAGATGTTGGCTTACATGATCTGGGCTATTTTGGCTCACCCTACACTTAGCGTCGAGGCTTTCTCTCTGAATGACTAGATTATTTTCTTACTAATCATCATTTCCAAACCTATAAATCAATCTCTAAAGTTCAACATCTAAATTTTGTGGCCTCTAATCAAAATCCTATTTTAATTACACTTGCCTTTTTTAATCATTCACCACTATCTAAATTCAATTTTTTCAATATTTGGACTACTCATGACACTTTCTTGCCTCTCTTCAAGCACGTTTGGATCTCTGACAATGTGGGCACCCCTTAGAATATTTTATAACAGCTTCACAAAAAAGTGGCTAGTCAATTACATCATTAGAATTACCAAGTTTTTGGTAATGTTCATACTAAAGTTATTGAAGGGCAGCATAAAGTGGATTTATTAGAATCTGAGGATCTTTGTACTTCTCAATGGGTTAGAGAGGTTGCACAAATGCATTATTCTCTTCTACAAGCCATTGATTTGGAGGAAGGATTTTTGAAATAAAAAGCAAATGATATTTACTTTGCATGTGGTGACGAAAATGCTAATTCTTTTCATGCAACATATAAGCATAGAAATTACATAAGTACCATCCTCAAGATTAAATCTACTGATTGTGATTTACTCACTGGTCCTAATGAGATTGGTAAGAGTGTGGTTCAACATTTTACTAACAATTTTCAATGCCAAACTAAGGCCTTACCTATTAATGCGGAGCTTTTCAATGACGAAAGGGATTATGTCTCTTCTCTCTATTTTACTGACGTTCCTACTGAAGAAGAAATTCTAGCTGCACTTGAAGGGATTAACCCCAACAAGGCTCTGGGACCTAATGGCTTCACATCAACCTTTTACATCAAATGTCGGGAAATCATCAAGAAGGAAGTGATTAGTGCCATTCAAATTTTTTCTTGGGGAACAACCCAGGTAAATACTCACTTCCTCTCTTGCTCATTCCTTAGTGCAATGACAAACTCTGTTGGGACAACTTCCGCCCTATATCCCTTACCTCTGTCCTCTCCAAAGTTATTAGTAAGATTATTTTTGCTTGTTTACAACCCCACTTAGCAACTATCATCTCTCCACACCAATCATCTTTCATTCATGGGAGGGAAACATCTGATAAAATACTCCTTGCTCTAGAAACTTTTGAAGATTTAGATAAGAAGTGCAAGGGGAAAAATTTTGTTCTCAAGCTTGACATAAAAAAATCATTTGATACTATCAATTTGGACTTTATTTTATGCATTCTTCATGCTCGAGGTTTCTCTACAAATTTTTGTCACTTTATTCAGAGATGGTTGGTTCAGAATTACTACAGTGTCCCCATGGAAGGAAAATTTTATGTATTTTTCTCCTCCTTAAAGGTATCAAACAACGATATCCTCTTTCTCCTACAATCTTTGTTATTGCTTTCCATTACCTATCATGTCTTGTGAATCAAATGCAGATACTTCACCCTTACACCCAGTTTTCTCATAAATCTAAGCTTGTGGTTAGTCACCTGACTTATGTTGATGATGCTATCCTTTTCTAAAATGCTAGCAAAAATACTTTAAGCGATTGATGAGAATGTTAAGTATTTTTCAAAGCACTTTACGGTTTACTTTTCACACGTCTAAATGTCACCTTTTTTTTGGTAAGCATGTTATTTTTGCAAATATATTTCAATGTTACAAAATACACACAGCAGATACAATAGTAAATATGAAATTTAATCCCAACAAAAATAATTTTAGTGAACATAGTTTTATCTTTTAAAAATCTTAAAACTACCAAATTTCTTAAAAATAACATAAGAAAAGGTATCACTCAAGTAATAAAGGGCTCTAATTGAGTCATAAATATTGATCCTCTAAAGATGTTGGAAATGCTAATCAGTAAGGTCTTAAGATTATAATGTAAACTATAATTTTCAACTGTAAAAGTGAAGTAAAAAATTTGAATGTAGAGTAACTGAGTGAATTTTAAATAAAATGCAGTTAAATGACTAAGTTAATTAAACTAATTGATGAAGACTTCAACTTTAAATATATATATATATATATATATATATATGTTGTTTTGTGCCAAATAGGAGAAATAGTATTCCTTACTCTCTTCCAGGTGCATAATGAACATTGACTAATCAAGAGTTTGGTCACTAATTTTTTGGTTAGGCTGGGAGGATACCAGTTGCCACTCCAGAGCTCCCACAACTCCCTCATCTGAGGGCTAACAATCTTGCAAAAGTTTCCAATCAATTAGACCAGATTGGGGATTTTAATTTGTCACCTTAAAATCTCCAATTATGCATCCAACAAAGTATATTTCCCTATTTATTTGGACCCACCCCCATGAATGACATCCTCTCTGACATCCTCTCCCATGGATGACATCCTCTCCCATGGAATCAAATGTGATTCCCCCCATGTTGTAGAAATCATAGCTCTTTCAGAACTTATGTTTCTAAACATATTTTAACATTTCAATTGGTCAATTCAAAAATAAAATGAAGATCGGAGTTCAAATCTTCACAAATTATTGGCATTTTAAACCGTATAAAACCAAATCAATTCTTCAAAAAACCATATCTAAAAGTATGAAGTGAGATAAATAAGACTACTCAGAATTCAGGATAAGGATACGACAAAACACAAATTTCATAAATAAAAACTAGTTTACTAAAAAAAATAGTAAAAGAAGCAACTTATCTCACAATCCTTCCCAAACAAATCCCTAAAAGTTCTCTTCCAGCACTTTCCCTCTTTACAAGCACTCTAAATTCTTTCTCAGAGGTGTAAAGAAGGAGAAATCTCTCACTTTCCCTCTCCTCTTACAATCCTTAAAAAAATCTCCAAGCCCTTGACCCTCTCTCTCTCTCTCTCTTGCCTTCTTCTTCTCTCCCTGCCACCTCCAAAACTCTTTTCTAAACTATTCTTCAAGCCCTAGACTTTCCTCTCTCTTTTTATATGTTGCCTCCCACCAAAAAGTATTCATAATTCCCTCCAAAATTATGTTCAAAAGTCAACCCTTTTGAATTCAAAAGAGAAGTCAATTGATTCAAGAGACATATCCCTACATAAAAGAACCTTCCAAAGTGTTTAGATGTAATGAATCACTCCAGGGGGAGTTTAGAAAAAGTGTCCCATTCAAAAGTCATGCAAAATCCATCTTGAACCACCTTAATTTGCAAAAATTTTTCTATGGTGCTTTAGGTGTTGTTTCTGGTGGTTTAGGCGTCAACTTGCTTAAGACCGCGCTGTTCTGAGTTTTAGCGCTTCAGGGGCCAAATCTAGCAATTCAGGCACTAGGTCTCTGTCAAATTGTGCTTCAAGCACCAGTTCTAGTGCTTTACGTGCCAACTCTCTAGAAACTGGCACTTTAGGAGCCAGTTCTAGCGCTTCAGGCGCCAAAATCTCAAATTTTGTTGTTTTGACTCCAAATTTTGTCTTTTTTACTACTTTTGGTCCAAATGTCTAATATTGATATACCTGCAACAAAAACCATGAAACTACCCTTCTTTAAAGTGCAATAAAATAAAAAATAAGCATAAAATGTATACTTAAAACAACATATTATTTTGGTGTATCATCAATGAACATTGATGTTTTAATTATCCCATGAGCGGGTACTTCGACATTCAATTGTTGTTTTATTTAAGAGTTATGTAAATGGATTCTCTCAAGAGCAAGCTCAAGTCATTAAAGATCTTGGACTTATAGTGTTTCAAAATTAATTATGTTTCTTTTTCCTAAACCTCATTAGACAAGTTCAAATAAGGCCTAATTCACTACTAAGCACTTGGGTGTTCTTTTGTGGATAAATTTATAACAATAAAAAAATTTAAATTTAGTGGATTTAATTCTCATTGAAATATTGCATTAATTACCAATTAGGGAGATTCAAATGAGTAAGTTATTATCTCCTGCGCTAAAGCCGACTACGTTTGGCTCATAAAATTAAATTAACCTCCAAGTCACGATAATTTAGGAAAATTACAATTTTACTCTTATTGTAGAAAATTTATGAGTTGGTTTCTACCTCCAAAGCCCTTATATTTCAATCATCTAAAGAAGTTTATTATGGTTAATATTACCATTTACCCTTTGACTTAACAAAAAATTTAATTAGGGCATCAAAATCACATAATTATCATTTTGCCCATAGAACTCTCCACTTCATAAATCATTAAATTCAATTCAAATGACTTTGAGATATTCATGGCACCCCACTCATGGGTCAATTAAAATATCAGATGTGAAATTATGATTTTTTTGTTTTTATTTAATTTTTGTAATCATTTATACTCATAAAAAGAAATTTTCAATGTTAATTCATTTGATTAATCTAAGTAATTTTTATGTCCTTAGGAAAATTATTAGAGGTTCACTTAGGCTAAAGGACCACTTGGACTAAACTTCATGATTTTTTAAGTTATATTTAATTATTACCAATTTTTATTGATTTTGGTGATTAATTAAATAGAAAATATAATTTAATTTCAAAACTTACATTTTATATTTTTCTTTAGTATATCTAAGTTCAGAATACTCAAAGAAATAAACATTTCATTTTTATAATTTTTATTTTACTTATTGTAATTATTTTAATAAAAAAATAAGGAAAATACATTTAAAGCTCTTAAATAAAAGATAACTTTATTAAGAAAATTAGGCAAAATATTTTAAATGATCCCAAGTAATCATAAAACAACTTGTGACATTTTGGACATTTTTGTATTTTTTTGTTTCCTAATTATTTTTAACTATTTTTAAAATTAAAGTTTGCTAAAAAATGAACTATTCATTTTAACACCAATTTATTTTCTTGAGTGCCCCTAGTCACAAGCATCACTCCAAACCAATTTTCATAATTTTCTTAATTATATTTTATTTATTATAATTATTTTTGTTCAAATTTCCCATTGAATTAGTAAAATAGATTTTAATATCATATTCAATTCAAGTGAGTTTCAAATTTTTACGCCATGAGTTTTCTTCAAGTTTTTTCATAAAAAATCCCAAATTTAAGATTTTCTAAAATGCAGGAAAAATCCATGGTGAAAATAAAAAATTTTGAAGTTAAAGTGAAGCTCTAACCAAGAGAAGATGAGATTTATGATTTTTAGCCTCTGAAATCTTCTCTATCGTGTTCAATTTGAAGCCCTAGTCAAGGTTTAAAGGTATGAGATGACCCAAGTAGTAAAAGTGGAGTTTTACTATGTGATTTTGCAATTTTTGGGGCAATCTAACATTTACGAGAATTTGGGGCATCTTGCGCCAACTCTCTGTAAACAGGTGCATCTTGCGCCAACGCCTTAATTTTTCAAAATTTAGTTTTCTGTTAAAATCTGTTATGTACCACTTTATGTCTAGCTCTAAATAACTCAAATGAACCTTTAAAAGCATGATTAAACATTACCCTAACATTAATATTTCACAAACAACACAAAACTCACATTTATATATAAAATATGCGCGATTACAAATCAACATTTTTCAAGCCAACAAACTTTAATTCAGTGTCCAAAGCAAACCAAACATCCTAACACTTAAATCTAAACATCAAAATACTAAACTCAAACATTGATATAATTTAACAATAAAAGTAAATGCAATCCAATATAGCAAATAATTAAAACAAGCAGTACTAAATAAAATGTTCCATGCATAGATTAAGTACAAACATCTTTTTCACTCTCGTCCTCCTTGATATCTCTCATAGATTGGTAGTAAAAGTTGTAGAAGGGTCGATAAGGAAACTCATCAGTTGAGTCCTCCCCAATGCAAGCATGTTTCTCGAACATACGTACAAACCATCTTCAATACGACCAGTATGCTCAAAATGTTATTTAACTCTCCAATCTAAGTGATCCAACATTTCAAAAACATTCCCAATCGCATGCATACAATTTTGCACCACTTTTTCTATCTTCTTGATCATTTTCAAAAGTGTATTCGAACTAAAGTAAGGCTGAATAGGTGATAAATTATGGGATGTCTGATCCAATATAACATTCATATCGTTCTCATTTCCCATTCCAATGCAATTAAAATAGACTTTTGGATCCATTGGCTTCCAAGGAGGAAACACTTTTTCCCAACTCTCATAAGGTACTTGCGATTAACTCCATAGTAGGAAAATATTGGATGGATGTCCCAATCCAGTTGCAGATCCATTAACAATCAAACCCAAAACTGATTTCAGAATGATTGCTCTAATATTAAGAGGTTTTCCAGTTTGAATATAGTAATTAATAATAGCACTCTCCTTAGTTACCTTACTGATTTTCATGATAAGAAGTAATTTCAATGCAATAAAGAAGTGGCATGCCTTAGACATAGGATTTAATAATGATGATGATAAACTTATATTTCCATCATCTCTGGCCTCTCAATTTGCATCTTCATCTGTAAGGTATCAATAGAGTTCATTCATATTATCTCTCGTAGCAGTAAAATTTGCGTAATAACAATTGGGCACATTTTCAATCATAAACATCTCGTTTATTCTTGAAGGAGTGAATTGCACAAACCTGCCTCACAAATAGACAATTCCTTGGTTGATTCCATGTCGATTTGCATAAAACTTTTTCACCACAGGGACCAATACGACAGAAGTAGTGTAACAAAGCACTTCTCAGTGTCTCTATGAAATAATCTCTTCCACTCAAGTATTCGTTGTATTGAATACTAGATTCATAAACCTCCTTTCTTTGAGTAGCCTTTTCTTCACTAGAACAGGATCATGCAACTTTTGCACATCGAAATAGACAAACTTTCTTCAGTTGAAAATTCCAAATCTAGCAAATTTTTAGAGTGGGATGCCATTGAAATTGAAATATAGTGACTCTTCCCTCGTTTCCCCCCTTAAAATGGACTTTAGAATTAGTTTTTTGGGAGTTATAAGGAGAAGAACCTGTCAAAAATTTTCTTTTGAAATGTTTTAAGTCAATTTTTTATCACGGTGCATCATGCGCTAACTCTCTAGAATGTGGCGCATCAGCAGGAGTTCCAAAAAATTTGCATTTTTAACTTTAATAAAAAAATTCTAAATTCTTCTATAAAATCAGGTAAATAAAGATGTTATTAAATATTTTTTTCAAATACACGGACTCTAATAATGTAAAATATTTCAAACAAAAACTTAAAAGCAAAATAAACAACAGTAAGTATGAGTTGCCTCCTACAATGCGTTTGGTTTAATGTCGTCAGCCCGACATTCGTAGTCTTTATTCTGGGTGACCCAACATTACAGTCTCTTTGAAAATTGGTCTTTGACCATCAGAATATGGTTTCAATCTGTGACCATTTACTTTAAATATCATTCCAATCTTAGGATCTTCAATATTAACAACTCAATAAGGATAGACTTTTATAACTCTGAGTGGCCCTTTCCATCTAGACTTTGATTTTCCTGGAAATAATTTCAATCTTGTATTATATAATAAAACTTTTTGTCCAGGTTCAAATTCCATTTTTATTACTTCCGATCATGCCATTCTTTCAATCTTTCATTATAAATCCTAGCATTATGGTAAGATTCATTTCTAATTTTTTCAAGCTCATTCAATTGCAATAATCTTTTCTCACCAACTTCTTTCAAAATGAAATTGAATTCATTTATAGCCCAATATGATTTATGCTCTAACTCTACTGGCAAGTGACAAGTCTTTCGAAAAATTAATCTATAAGGGGACATTCCTATAAGTGTCTTATAATCTGTCTTGTGTGCCAATAATGCAATATCTAATCTAGTAGACCAATCCATTTTACTAAATTTTATACTTTTACTAAATTTTATTCTTTTTTCCAAAATTCTCTTAATTTCACGATTAGATACTTCTTTTAAACAATTAGTCTGTGGACGATAAGCAGTTGCAATTTTATGCATTATATTATATTTTTCTACCAATCTTGCAATTGTTGCATTTCTAAAATGAGATCCTCCATCAGTAATGATTACTCTAAGCATTCCATATCTTGTAAAAATATTTTAAATTAAAAATTTTGAAATGCTCTAAGATTAACATTGAGGTAAAGCGATTGCTTCAATCTATTTTGAAACATAATCCACTACAAGAAATATATATATTTTTTTTTGAATGAAGATATAAATGGTCTCATAAAATCTAATCCCCAAGCATCAAATTTTTAATTTCCAAATTAAAATTTAGAGGCATTTCATTTCTTTTCGAAATATTAGCTATTCTCGAAAATGTCCTCCAAATTCAAAATCATGACATTTTTGAATAATTTGTTGAATTTCTGTATAAGACACACATCGACTCATTATTAAATATTTGCATTGTTTATATAAATAGGGGTCGTCCCAAAAATAAGACTTTACATCATGAATGAAATTCTTTCTTGTTGTTTTGTTAGTCTACATGGTAAAATACCACAAACAATATAATTTACAATATCAGCATACCAAGGTATTTCCCATTCTTTTACAACATAAAGTTATTCATCAGGAAAAGTTTCATTAATTTCCTTCTCCATGTCAAATATTTCTTCCTTTTCTAGTATCGATAGATGATCAACAATTTGACTATCAGTCCCTTTCCTATCGACTTCTCTAAAATCAAGCTCTTACATCAGAAGTACCCCTCTAATAAATAATGGTTTCACTTCCTTCTTTGCATCAAATATTTAAAATATTTAACAGTCAAATATTTAGTATGCGCAACACATTTAGCTCCAATCAGATATAACCTAAACTTATCAAAAGAATATACAATGGCTAATATCTCTCTTTCAGTGGTGGTATAGTTATTCAAATTATCATTAAGAGTCTTACTAGCATAGTATATCACTTTAAAGATCTTATCATATCCCTTCCCTATATAACTCCAAGTGCATAATCACTAGCATCACACATTAATTCAAAATGTTTCTCAAAATCAGGTGAAACAATTATAGGAGCAGTGATCAATTTTTCCCTTAAAGTTTCAAAGGCTTTAAGGCAATCTTGGTTAAAATCAAATTTTATATCTTTATCCAAAAGTTGGCATAAAGGCTTAGTAATTTTTAAAAAATCCAGCATATCTTAAAAATCTCCTAACTTCTCTTACATTGGTAGGCGGAAGTAAGTTTGATATAACCTAAATTTTTGTAGGATCTACTTCCATGCCATTTCTAAAATTTTATGCCCAAGCACAATTCCTCCTGCAACCATAAACTGACATTTTTCCCAGTTCAATACGAGTTTAGTATTTTCACATCGTTCAAGAACTTTTTTTAAATGCTTTAGACTTATTTTAAAAGAAGTTCCAAACACAAAAAAATTTTTCATAAAAACTTGAATCCCTTTTTCAATTAAATCACTAAAAATTGACATCATACATCTCTGAAATGTTGCATGTGTATTACATAATCTAAGTCGAATTCACCAAAAAGTAAAAGTTACATAAGGAATAACAAATGTGATTTTCTTCTGAACCTATGGAGCTATAGGAATTTGATGATAATCGGTATAACAATGTAGAAAACAAAAATATTTGTGCCCAGCCAGTGCCCAGCAAGTCTATCCAACATCTGGTCCAAAAAGGATAAAGGAAAATGATCCTTCCTTGTGGCAGTATTTAATTTTCTATAGTCTATGCAGATTTGACATACAGTGACATGTCTTATTGGTATTAATTCATTATTCTCATTTGCCACTACATTCACTCCTCCTTTCTTTAGAATACAGTGAATTGGACATACACAAGCACTATCTGAACAGGCTACCTTATTCCAGCATCTAACCATTATAAAATTACTTTTGTAATAACTTCTTTCATCATTGGGTTTAATTTCCTTTGAGGATCAGCTCTTGGTTCATGTTGGTTTTCTAATAAAATTTTATGCATTCAAATTAAAGGATTGATTCCCTTTGTATCAGCTAATGTGCATCCAAAGGTTTTTTTATATCTTTTCAAAGTTTCTAATAACTGTTGTTCTTGCTTAACAGTTAATTTTGAGGATACTTTAACAAGTAATGTTGATAAATCTATTAAAATGCATACTTCAAATGTGTAGGAAGTGTTTTCAATTCTATTTCAGGAGGTTTCTCCTTAGATGAAATCAAAGTCTTATTACTTTTGTAGGATCTATCATTTCAAAATTTTCCTGAACATAATCCAAATCTTCTTTACTCACTTCCATAGATTCATCTTGAATTTTATCCTCATCTTGATGTTCCTCATATTCCTTTTCAAATTCCCTTTGAAATGTCTTTTTGAAATATTCATGGCTTAAATATTCATTAATATCCATTGTAAACCATTCAACCTCTTGCCCTTTTGTAGGGTATGTCATTGATTTTGTAGTATTAAATGTAACCTCTTGATCATTAACTCTCACAGTTAGTTCTTTTTTCTACACATCTATCAAAACTCTTCTAGTGACAAGGAATGCTCTTCCTAAAATGATAGAAATTTCTTTATCTTCCTCCATATCTAATACAATAAAGTCCACAGGAAATACAATATCTAATACAATAAAGTCCACAGGAAAGATAAATTTATAAACTTTTCCCAAAACATCTTCTATAACTCCTTTAGGAAAGGTAATCGAATGATCAGCTAACTGAAGAGTTAATATTGAAGGTGAAATATCTCTTAAGCCCAACCTTATGAAAATTGATAAAGGAGTAAGATTAATACTAACTCCTAAATCACATAAAGATTTTCTAAAAAATCTTTCGCCAATAGCACAAGAAATTGTAAAACTTCTAGGATCATTAATTTTTTTAGGAAACTTTTTCTGAATTATAGCGCTACACTCTTCACTGAGTGCAACAGTCTCATTGTCTACAAACTTCCTTTTCTTATAAAGTATATTCTTCATGAACTTCACATAGCTTCACATTTAAGGTCTCATAAGAATATTGTGATTCTATCATTTGTCCCAATGAATTTTCCATGAGCACAGATAATGTCTGACAATAATTCATTTTATATTGATCTATCCTCTTCGATATAGTAGTTATTTGCGCAGCTAACATAGATATTGCATCAGAATCATATTTTTTGTCTACTCCTTTTAGATTTACCCTTTCAGAGGGCCATTAAAAATTATTAGTAGCCATCTCTTCAATTAAAGAATATGATTCATCGAATGGTTTTGACATTAATGATCCACCAGTAGCACCATCAATTATCGATCTAAGTGATCCAACCAATCCATTATAAAAATTTTTAATTATTAACCAATTTGACAACGCATGGTGTGGACTCCTTAAATCTTTCCCAGGCTTCCTTTCCCAGGCTTCCTATATTGATTCCCCTTCAAACTGAAAAAAAGATGTAATGTCACTTTTAAGCTTAGCAGTTTTTGAAGGTGGGAGCTATTTAAATAAATTTTTTTATGATAAATCTCCCCAATTTCTGATAGATCCAAGTGCTAATGAGTTTAAACAAATCTTAGCTTTATCTCTTAGTGAAAAAGGAAAAAGTTTAAGTCTGACGGCATCATTTGAGACTCCATCATATTTTAAAGTAGCACAAAATTCTAGAAAACTAGCAAGGTGTAAATTAGGATCTTTAGTTGGTGTTCACAAAATTGATTGTTTTGAACCATTTGGATAAAAACAGGTTTAAGCTTAAACAAATTTGCAGCTACAGCGACATTTTGTATACTTAAATGAATTTTATCTATTCTAACTGTAGCATAATCTCTTAAAGGTCTCTGATGATGTTCATTTTCATTTCCAACATTACTTAAATTACAAACTATTTTGCTAATATGATCTAACTCTTTTTGTTGTTTTCAAAACTTTCTAATAGTTCTTTCTAACTCAGAATCGTAAGGTACTAAATTTTCAGATTTTACACTACACATAAACAAACACAATAAGTAACATATAATAAGCAAACACACTTACATAAGAAAATATTCAAACTAAACATAAACACCTTTTCTTAGTTTTGATAATAAGAATACTATAAATTATAAAATAACTTACTACTACTATCTATTGTAGTATAGTGGTGAGTATTTTTGCCTGTCACGCGGGTCACTCTGGTTCGAGCCTCGGCAACGGCGCCAAAATCTTGATGCGGGTGGATTTAGTGTGTTAATTTTATAAATATTTTTCAATATTACGAAATACACACGATAGATACTATAGCAAATAAGCAAATTAATCCCAACAAAATAGCTTCAATTAAAATTGTTTTATCTTTTAAAAATCTATAAACTGCCAAATTCCCTTTAAAAATAATGCAAGTATATGTATCGCTCAAGTAATAAATGACTCTAATGAAGTCCTAGAAATTGATCCCACAAGGAAAATGGAAATGCCTATGAACAAGTTCCTAAGATCATAATGTAAAGTACAATTTTTAAAACTACAAAAGTAGAGTGCTAAATTTGAATATCAAGTAACAAGTGAATGTCAATTAAAATGCAGTTGAAAAGTAAAGTTAACTAAACTAAATGTTAAACTTTCAAAAGTAAATTTACAAAAATTAAACTAAGTTTTTCCGATAGAAAATTCAAATTTAATACAGCATCATTCCCCTTTACAATTAGTATATGGACTGTGAAGAAATTTAATCATTTGAAAATATTTATTAAAACTATTTTGTGCAAAATAGGAGCAATCATATTCTTTACTCTCTTCCAAGTGCATAAAGAACATTGACTTATCTAGAGTTTGGTCCCTGATTTCGTGGTAAGGCTGGCAGGATACTCCAAAACTTCCACTACTCCGTCATCTGAGGGCTAACAATCTCACATTATTTTCCAATCAACTGGACTAAATTAGGGATTTTAATTTGTCACCTTAAAATCTACAATTTTGTATCCAAAAAAGTATATTTTTTTTATTTATTTGCATCCAAAAACACGGATGAAATACTCTCCTGTGAAATCAAATGTGATTCTCCTTATGTTGTAGAAATCATAGCACTTTCAGAAAATATGTTTCTCAGCACATTTTAACATTTCAATTGACCAGATCGAAAAGTAAATGAAGATTGGATTTCAAATCATCACAATTTTTTTACATTTAAAACCATATAAACTAAAATAAATTTTTCACAAAACTATATCTCAAACGAGGAGAATTACTATAAAGGGTGTTTAAAATAAGTTTTCCTTTGAAAATTCACAAAAATTTTATCTCAAACCACCTTAAACTGCAAAAAGTCATCCCTAGCGCATTTGACGCCAAATCTGGCGCACCATGCGCTAACTCTCTATCACATGGCGCATCTGGCGCCAATCTGGCACATCATGTGTCAGTTTACTGAAGAACACATTGTTTTGGGTTTTGGCGCATCTGGCACCAATCCAGTGCATCTGGTGCCAATCTGGAGCATCAAGCGCCAATCTGGCGCATCTTGCGTCAGAATTCAAAATTTCCCCGGATTGGCTCTAAATTTCATCTTTTTTACTATTTTTGCTTCAAATATCTAAAATTGATATATCTGCAACATAAATATGAAAATAACTTTTTATAAAGTTAATATCATAAAAAATAAGCATAAAATATATACTTAAAACTACATATTATTTTGGTGTATCTGCGGTAGAGGTGCAATTTCACATGGAAATGGTGCTAGGGCACCAAGTTGGAGCCAGAAGCATCATAATCCAGAGACAATGAAAAATTCATTAAGCGACGCCAGAAGCGCCATATTGGTGCCAAAAGCTCCAGAATCTAGAGAACAGTGCGGACTTCATTAGGCTGGCACCAAAGGTGCTAAACTCTCACCAGAAGCGCCAAAGACGAACTAAGATGGAGTGAGTTAGTTCGTGACTTTTTTTAGCAGTTTTTTAAGGCTCCAAACATTTCAAACATCCCGTGAAATGGTTCAATGAATCTAGACACTTTTGATGGATCTCTAATGAAGAGATCTGTTTAATGGATGAAAGGACTTATCTCTTGGTGCAAAAAGGTGTGACTTTTGGGGGAAAAATTGGTGGGAATGTTGAATTCCTTTTAGGCCCTATTTAAAAAGGAGACAAGTCTAGAGAAGAGGGGGGCATGATAGAGAAAAAGAGGTTTTGGTGTGAGAGAGAAGAGAGGATATTCTTCTATGATTGTAAGAGGAGAGGGAAGGTGAGAGTTTTCTTCTTCATTACACTTCTAAGAGAGAATTGAGTGTGATTGTAAAGAGATAAAGTGCTTAAAAGGAATTACTAAGGATTTTCTTGGGAATGAGTGTGATATAAGTTTTGTTCTTTTCTTTTATTATTTTGTAAACTTATTTTTATATATAAAATTCATGTTTTGTCTTATTCTTCTCATGAATTCTGAGTAGTCTTCTTTATCTTTCTCTCTATAATCAAATATGGTTTTGTGAAGAATTAGTTTTATTTTATATAGTTTAAAATGACTATAAATTGTGATGAATTGAACTCTGATCTTCATTTACTTTTTTGATCTGGCCAATTGAAAGGGTAAAATTTATTGAGAAACATATGATCCAAAAAGGCTATGCTTTCTATAATAAGGTAAGAGTCACATTCAATTTCATGAATGAAAATATAATCTATGGGCTTGTGTGTAAATAAATATGGAAATAAAAGTTGATGGGCACAAAATTGGAGATTTTAAGGTGAGAAACTAAAATCCCAATTTGGTTAAGTTTCTTAGAAACTAAAGCAAGATTGTTAGCCCTTAGGAGAGGGAGAAGTGGGCTCTGGAGTGAGTGCTTGTATCCTCTCAACCTAACCACGTATTTAGGGACTACACAGTGGATTAACCCATTTTCTTTATGCACTTTTAGAGGTAAAGAATAGGATTGCTCCTATTTGGCACAATACAATTTTATATTTGTATTTTAATTGATTTTAATTTATTTCGATTCCATAAACTCATTGTAAAGGGGAAGGATGCCTTCTAAATTTGAACTCTTCATTACAAAACTTTATTTAGTCTTTATAGGTTTACTTTTGAGGTTTAGCATTAAGTTTAGTTAACTTAGTTTTTTCAACTGCATTTCCTTTAGCACAAATTAAATTTACTTTATATTTGTCTTTCCTACTTAAGTTTTATAGTTTGTATATTGTGTTTGATGTTATAACCATAACAATTTCCAACTCCCTATGGGATCGCTACTTATGACCCCATTAGAACCCTTTATTACATGAGTGATAAGTACACTTGCATTATTATTATAGGTTTGGTTGCTTAGAGATTTTAAAAGATAAAACTATTTATATTGAATTTGTTTTTATTGGGATTAAATTGCATATTTACTATTAGTGTTTATCAGCCGCCAACCGCATCAAGTTTTTGGTGTCATTGCCGAGGAGTAATGGTAAATGACTTTACGATTGAGAACATTTTATTTGAACTGAAAAACTATTTGTAGTTTAATTAAATATTTTTATATTTTAGTGTGTTTGCTTATTTTTATTGCTTATTGTGTTTGTGAATGTGTAGTTTAAGATCGATAGGTTTAATACCTTATGATTCGGAGTTAGAGAGAACAATTAAAAAAATTTAAAAACAAAAAAAAGAGATTGATAATTTGAACATAATGGCTTGCAACTTAAATAATTTTAAAAATTAAAATGAACATCATCAGAGACCTTTAAGAGATTATATTAATCCTACAACAATTGAAATTCATTTAAGAATACAAAACCCTGTTGTAACTAATAATTCATTTATGATTAAACCTGCTATTATCTAAATGGTACAAAATAATCAGTTTGGGGGAACTCCAACTGAAGATACTAACTTACACCTTGCTAGTTTTCTAGAATTATGTGCCACATTTAAATAAGTTGGAGTGTCAAATAATGTCGTCAGATTTAAACTTTTTCCTTTTTCACTAAAGGATAATGCTAAGATGTGGTTAAACTCATTAGCACATGGATCTATCAAAACTAGGGGAGACTTATGAAAAAAATTTTATCTAAATATTTCCCACCATCAAAAACTGCTAAGCTTAAAAATGATATTACATATTTTGTTATTTGAAGGGGAGTCAATTTATGAAGCTTATGAAGCTTAAGAAAGAATTAAGAAAGAATTAAAGATCTCCTTAGGAAGTGTCCACACCATGCATTGCCAGATTGGCTAATAATTCAAACTTTTTATAATGGATTTATTGGATCTCTCTATTCAATAATTAATGTTGCTGCTGGTAGATCATTAATTTTAAAACCACTTGATGAAGCATATTCGTTAACTGTAGAGATGGCTACTAATAATTTTTAATTTCTCTCTGAAAGGGTAAAGCTAAAAAGAGTACCTAGTATTCATGATTCTAATGCAATATCTTTGTTGGCAACTCAAATAGCTACAATATCAAAGAAGATAGATCAATATGGAATAAATTATTCTCAAACACCTCCTGTGCTTTAAGAAAATTCACTAAGACAAATGATAGAATCTAAATCTTTGTATGGGACTTTAAACAATCAATTTAATAATCCTTAAGCCAATTATTATAATCCTGGTTGGAAAAATCACTCAAATTTTAGTTGGAGTAACAATAACTGTTGGAGTAACAATAACTGTTTAGTTGGAGTAACAATAACTGTAATGTTGTAAATCCGCAATAGGGGAACAATGCTGCAAACCCTTTGGGAAAATCCAACAATCAAGGGAATTTGAGCTACTAACCTTAATACCCTCCAAGTTTCAATAGTAATTTGCAGAGTAAGAAGTAGAAATTATTAATGGAAGAATTAGGAAGAAGTAATGATGAATATGAAAAGTTAATTACAAAGTCAAGGAACTGCAATTAGAAATATTTAAAATCAATTAGAATGTATTGCTACTGCACTTAGTAATAGACCTCCAGTAATGTTGCCTAGTAATGTTAAAGTTTATCCTAAAGATGAGAAAAGAACAAATTAAGGCTATTCAACTGAGAAGTGAAAAAAATTTGAAGCAAAAGTTCAAAAGAAGTTGAAGTTGAAGTTGAAAAAGAATGGGTGAAAACTGAAAAATATAATAGTGAAAAATAAAAAAAAATATAATGAAGATTTTCATTTTGAGTCAGAATATCATATCAAACCAATGAAAATTATTGTAAAAAGACCACCACCTCCATTTCCTCAAAGATTGAAGCAGAAAAATAAAGATAACCAATTTACATAATTTTTGGAAATATTGAGGAAATTGACAATGAACATTTCATTTTTTGAAGCTCTGGAACAAATGTCAAGCTATGTGAAGTTCATGAAGGATATACTTAATAAAAAACTAAAGTTTATAGATAATGAGATTATTGCACTAAGTGAGGAGTGTAGTGCTATAATTCAGAAAAAGCTTCTTAAAAAATATAAAGGTCATAGAAGTTTTACTATTCCTTGTGCTATTGGAGAAAGATTTTCTCAAAAAGCTTTTTGTGATTTGGGAGCCGGTATTAATCCTATGCCTCTATCGATTTTTAGAAGGTTGGGTTTTGGAGAAATTTCACCTACCACTGTAACCACTGTAACTCTTTAGTTAGTTGATCTTTAGTTAGTTGATCATTCGATTAACTATCCTAAAGGAGTTATAGAAGGCTTTTTGGTAAAGGTTGATAAATTTTTCTTTCTTGTGGATTTTATTTTGTTAGATATGGAGGAAGATAAGGAAATTCCTATCATTTTAAGAAGACCATTTCTTGCCACTGGAACATTTCTTGCCACCTTGCCACTGGAAGAGCTTTAATAGATGTGTAGAAAAGACAATTAACAATGAGAGTTAGCAACCAAGAGGGTAAATTTAATATTGCCAAGTCAATGAGATATCCAGGAAAAGGAAGAGAGGATGAATGCTTCAGAATGAAAATTAACAACTATTTAAGCAATGAATGTTTCACGATTACATTTGAAAAGAAAATTGAAGAAGAATGTTTGGAGTATGAGGATGAGGATATATTTCAACATGAATCTATGGAGGAGAGTAATAAATAATTGGATTATGTTCAGGAACATTTTGAATTCTTAGATCCTACAGATAATAACAAAAAGTTGATTTCATTGATTGAGAAACCTCCTGAACTAAAAGTGAAAAAAAATTTCTAAATATTTAAATTATTCCCTTTCAGTAGATTTATCTACATTTCATGTTATTGTAACATAAGAGTTAATTGAAGCACAAGAACAAAAGTTGTTGGAAACTTTAAAAGATATAAAAATAACATTTGGATGGACATTAGCTGAAATTAAAGGAATCAGTCCTTCAATTTGTATGCACGGAATTTTATTGGAAGATCATCACGAAGAAAAAACTCATCCTCAAAGGAGATTAAACCTGATGATGAAAGAATTTGTTAAGAAAGAGAATTTAAAATAGTTAGATGTGGGAATAATATATTTTATTTAAGACAGAACTTGGGTGAGTCCAATTCACTATGTTCCAAAGAAAAGAGGTGTGACTAAAGTGACAAATGAGAATAATGAATTAATACCAACAAGATAAGTCACTGGATGGTGAATCTACATAGATTATAGAAAATTAAATTCGGCCACAAGGAAAGATCACTTTCCTTTACCTTTTTTGGACCAGATGTTGGATAGACTAGTTGGGCACAAATATTTTTGCTTTTTAGATGGATATATCAGTTATCATCAAATACCAAGTGCTCTAGAGGATCAAGAGAAGATAGTGTTTACTAGTCCTTATGATAGTTTTACTTTGCAATGAATGCCCTTTGGTTTATGTAACGCCCGTGTGACATTTCAAAAATTCATGATATCAATTTTCAATGATTTATTTGTGATACACAAAAAATATATGCATTTTTAGACCCATTTTTTTACTCATTTTTGGTGATATTGCACTTTAATGGAAGGTATTATTCATGTTTTATTGCAGGTTACTATATTTTAGGACTTGGAGCAAAAAGGAAGCTAAAAGGATGAAATTTGGAGTCAAAATGGAATTTTTGAAAAATTATTCAGCGTTGACGGCGTCGTTTGGCAGAGACTCGGATTTAATTAATCGGCCTTTGGCGCAAATGGCGTCAGTGTCGGTGTAGGCCCTGTTTCTATAAGATTCGGTGAATTTGGATGCTTTTTAAAAAATTTTTGGATTCACCTATTGGAGAACCAACCTTAGGCTCTACTTAGAGCTAAAATTGATCAGAAAATACCCCCCTTTGCCCCTTTTTGCACCTCTTCGCGCTCTTCCTTGCCACTTTACATCATTCCATACCATTCCACACCATTATTGAGTTATTTTCTTTATAGTTATGGTTTTGTGTGGTGAGTTTAAGTGTGAATTCTTCTCTAAGAAGTGTTGCTTCTCTAAGAAGTGTTCTAAGAAGTGTTGGAGAGGGAGAGAAGTGAAAAATTTCTTCTTCCTACATTTCCTAAGAGAGGCTACAAAGGATTTTGTGTTCTGTTGTATCTTTCTCACGAAGTCTGACTAGTTCCCTTTATCTTTCTCCCTACTTTGAGACATGGTGAAATAAAGAGATAGTTTGGATGTTCCAATGTACAAATATAAAATAAATTGTGATAGTTTTTATTTTAACTTCGAACTTTATTTACTTTTCGATCTGACCAATTAAATTGTTAAAATATGTTATGAAACATATGATCCGAGAAATGGAGTATGAGTTCTACAACAGAGTGAGAATCACATTTATGTCCATGAAGGAGTATTTTGTTTATGAAATTAAGTGCAAATAAATAGAGAAATATACATTGTGGGTGTAGAATTAGTGATTTTTAGGGTCACAGACTAAAAATCTCAAATACTTGATAACGATACGTATACTTGCACAGAATACCAACATTAAGTGTTTACCGTTATTATTCATAAAATATCACATCAAGTTTTTAGTACCGTTGTAAAGAGGAGTGAACTTTAAAAAATTTATACAACTATATTTTCGTTGGTCAAGTTTTTGACACTGTTGTCGGGGAAGGTAACGGTAAATTAAATAGATCTGGTAAATTAGAAAATTTAGATATAAAATATAAAAAATCAAAAAAACACATAAAGTCAATATTCAAATTTAAAAATATATATAAATATATATTTAAGAGTATTTTAAACAAATTTTTCTTTGCTTATTATAATTATTTATGCGAAATATTGGATCAAAAGTTTAGTACCTTACGATTCAAAATTAGAGCATACTATTGAAAAAATTCAAAAATAAAAAAAAGAAATTAAAAATTTGAACGAAATGGCGAATAAATTAGATAATCAAATAAATGAAAATCGACAAAGACCTTTAAAAGATTATGCTAATCCAACAGTAGATGAACTTCACTTAAATATTCAAAATCCTGATATTGCTGTTAATTCATTTGAGCTTAAACCTACTATTATCCAAATGGTACAAAATAATCAGTTTGGAGGAACACCTACTGAAGATCCTAACTTACATCTTGACAGTTTTCTCAAAATTTGTGCTAATATAAATATGACGGAGTATCTAATGATGTTGTTAGGCTTAGAATTTTTCCTTTTTCATTAAGGGATAAAGCTAAAGCTTGGTTAAAAACATTAGCACCTGGATCTATCAAAACTTGGGGAGAACTATCACAAAAATTCTTGGCTAAATATTTTCTATCCTCGAAAACCGCTAAGCCTAGAAATGATATTACATCTTTTTGTCAGTTTGAAAGTGAATTGATATATGAAGCCTGGGAAAGATTTAGGGATCTCCTTAGAAAATGTACACACCATGCTTTACCATACTGGTTAATAATTCAAAATTCTTACAATGGATTAGTAGGATCACTTAAATCTATTATAGATGCTACTGCATGAGGATCTCTATGTCAAAACCTTTTGATGAAGCATACTCTTTAATAGAAGAAATGGGTACTAACAATTTTTCATAGCCCTCTGAAAGGGTAAATCCTAACAGAGTAGCTAGTTTTCATGACTCTAATGAAATGTCGATTTTAGCATCTCAAATTGCTATTATATCGAAAAAGATTGATCAAAGTAAAGTGAACTATTCTCAAATACCACCAGTATTAGAGAAAAATTCGCTAGAACAGATAATTCATACACAATCATCTTATGAAACTTTGAATGCTATTAATAATCGAAATAACAATCTCTATTTTAATTATTACAATCCTGGATGGAAAAATCACCCTAATTTTAGTTGGAATAATTATAAAAATTTAATGAACACCTCAGGAAATTTAAACAACTAAGGAAATTCTAATTATCGACCTTATTATCCTCTTGGATTTAACTCTAACCCTAACCCACAAGTTAAGGAAAAGAAGTTAACGATGGAAGAGGTAGTGTTGAATATGGGAAATTAAATACAAAATCAAGGGGCTACTATTAGAAATACTGAAAATCAATTAAGACTTATTGCTGTTGCAGTTAGTAACAGACCTTCAGGAAATCTTCTGAGTACTGTAGAAGTTAAACCAAAAGATCAAAATAAGGAGCAAATTAAAGCTATTCAATTATGAAGTGGAAAGACATTGAAACATGGATCTAAAGAGAAATTGAAGTGGATGAAGAGTTGATGAGGAGAAGGAAGAGAGAAGGAAGAGATTGAAAGTGACAATAATGAAAATGAATCAATACAAGTTCCTTTAGAAAAACCATTACCTCTATTTCCTCAATGACTAAAGCAAAAGAATAAAGATCTTCACTAAATTTTTGAAAATCCTTAAAAGGTTAATGATTAACATTCCTTTCAATGAGGCTTTGGAACAAATGCCAAGTTATGTGAAATTTATGAATGATATAATAAATAAGAAAAGGAAGTTTGCAGATCATGAGACCGTTGCACTCAGTGAGGAGTGTAGTGCTATTATTTAGAAAAAGCTTCTTGAAAAGTTAAAAGATCCAGGTAGTTTTACCATACCCCATGCAATTGGTGAAAAGTTTTATGGAAAAGCCTAATGTGATTTAAGAGCAAATATCAATCTTATGCCTCTATCAATTTTTAAATGTTTAGATTTAGGAGAGACTTCCCCCACTCCTGTAACTCTTAAGATAGTTGATCGGCCAATAACTTATGTTAAAGGAATTATAGAAGATGTATTAGTAAAAGTAGATAAATTTATTTTTCCTGTAGACTTTATAGTATTAGATATGGAGGAAGATAAAGAGATTCCTATTATTTTGGGAAGACCATTTCTTACAACAGGGAGAGTTGTAATAGATGTGCAAAAAGGAGAATTAATAATAAGAGTTAATGATCAAGAAGTAACATTTAATATTGCAAAGGCTATGAAATATCCTGTAATAGAAAATAACAATGAATGTTTTAGGATGGAAGTTACTGATTATCTAAGTAAAGAGCAATCTAAGAAAGAATTTGAAGAAAAATTAAGGCAAGACGAATTTAGTTAGAATGAGGATGAAATGAAAGAAAAGAATTTAGATTATATTCAGGACAAATTTAAAACATTAGATTTGTTGGAAAATGATAATAAAAATCTTATTCCTTCAAGTATTAAACCACCTAAACTTGAACTAAAGGTAATACCTGCCCATTTAAAATATGTGTTTTTAGGAGATTCATCTACATTGCTAGTTATTGTATCTTCTGAGTTAACTGAAATTCAAGGACAAAAGTTAATAGAAATGTTGAAAAGATATAAAAAGGCGTTTGGATGAACTTTAGCAGCTATTAAAAGAATTAGTCCTTCAATTTCTATACATAGAATTCTATTAGAAGATCAATACGAACCTAAAGCTGATCCTCAAAGGATATTAAACCCGATGATAAAAGAAGTTGTTAACAAAAAATAATAAAATGGTTATATGCTGAAATTGTATATCCTATTTCAGATAGTGCTTCGGTAAGCTCAATTCATTGTGTTCCAAAGAAAGAAGGAGTGATCGTTGAAGTAAATGAGGAAAATGAGTTAATTCCAGCAAGACAAGTTACTGGTTGGCAAATTTGTATTGACTATAGAAAATTAAACATGGTCACCAGAAAAGATCACTCTCCTTTACCCTTTCTTAACCAAATGTTGGATAGATTGGTTGGAGACAATAATTACTTCTTTTTAGATGGAAATACCGGTTATCATCAAATTCCAATTGCTCCTGAGGATCAAGAGAAGACAACATTTACAAGCCCTTATTAAACATTTGCTTTTTGTAGAATGTCTTTTGGGCTATGTAATGCACCTGCTACATTTCAGAGATGTATGATGTCAATATTTAGTAATTTGATTGAACATGTAATGGAAGTATTTATGGATGATTTCTCTGTATTTTGGACTTCATTTGAATTATGCTTAAATAATTTTAAAAAATTTTTGGAATTATGTAAAAAAATCAACCTAGTACTAAATTGGGAAAAAATGCTAATTTATGGTTGCAAGAGGAATTGTACTTAGGCATAAAATTTCTGAAAATGGCCTGGAAGTAGATCTTGCAAAAATTCAAGTTATTGAAAAGTTACCACCTCCTACTACGGTCAGAGATTAAGAAGTTTTTTAGGACATGTTGGTTTCTGCAGGCATTACATAATTTTTTTTCAAAAATAACTAAACCATTATGCCAACTTTTAGAAAAAGATACAAAATTTGATTTTAATGAGGAATGAATAAAAGCATTTGAATTATTGAAAGAAAAATGAATCACTATAACTATAATAGTCCCACCTGATTGGGAGAAACCATTTAAGATAACGTGCGATGCCAGTGATTATGCTATTGGAGTTGTTTTAGGATGAAGGCACAATAAAGTTTTTAAAGTAATATATTATGCTAGTAAAACTCTAAATGACGCTCAAATTAATTAAACTACTAATGAAAGAGAGTTATTAGCTATTGTTTATGCCTTTGATAAATTTAAACCTTACTTGATTGGAACTAAATGTATAGTGCATACAAACCATTCTGCTATCAAATACTTGATGCAAAAGAAGGATGCTAAACAAAAATTGATTAGATGGATACTTCTTTTACAAGAGTTCTATTTTACTATAGTTGATAGGAAGGAAAATAATAATCAAATAGCTGATTATTTGTCTAGACTAAAAATAAAAATATTAACTAATTTTTCAAATGAAATTTTAAAAAATTTCCCTCATGAACAATTATATAATATTGATGAAATGAATATACTGTGGTATGTTGATATAGTAAATTATATTGTGAGTGATATTCTACCACCTAATATTAAAATCAACAATTGAAGAAATTTATATATGATTCAAATTTCTATTTTTGTGATGACCCATATTTATATAAACAGTGTAAATATCTAATTATTAGAAGGTTTGTGTCTTATGAAGAAACTTAACAAATAATTGAAAGATGTGATGATTCTGAATTTAGAGGACATTTTGGAACAAATAGGACTTCATATAAAATTTTGCAGGCTAGATTTTATTGGCCTACTCTTTTTAGAGATGTTAATGAAATTATTAAAAGAAGTGATCAATGACAGCAAGTAGGAGATATTTCTAGAAGAAATGAAATGCCACTAAATTACACATTGGAAGTTGAAATTTTTTATGTATGGGGATTAGATTTTTTGGGACCATTTATACCATCATTTGGAAACTGATTATATTACTTGTTGTTGATTATAGGTCCAAATGGATTGAAGCTGTTATTGTACCTAAATGTGATGCTCGGAGTGTTTCTAAATTTTTAGATAAAAATATTTTTATAAGATATAGAATGCCAAGAGTAATTATTACTGATGGAGGATCCCATTTTAAGAATAAATGAATCAAAAAAATTAAATAAAAATTTTGATATTATACATAGATTCTCTACTACTTTTCATCCTCAGACTAGCGGTCTAGCAGAAATATCTAATCATGAAATAAAATGAAATTTAGAAAAAGCTGTAAATCTTTATAAATTGGATTGCTCTGCTAGATTAGATACTGCATTATGGGAATACAAAACTGCTTATAAGTCTCCTATAGGAATGTCTCCATATAGACTTATTTTTGGAAAAACATGCCACTCACTAGTAGAATTGGAGCATAAAACATGCCACTAAATTACACATTGGAAGTTGAAATTTTTTATGTATGGGGATTAGATTTTTTGGGACCATTTATACCGTCATTTGGAAACTGATTATATTACTTGTTGTTGATTATAGGTCCAAATGGATTGAAGCTGTTATTGTACCTAAATGTGATGCTCGGAGTGTTTCTAAATTTTTAGATAAAAATATTTTTATAAGATATAGAATGCCAAGAGTAATTATTACTGATGGAGGATCCCATTTTAAGAATAAATGAATCAAAAAAATTAAATAAAAATTTTGATATTATACATAGATTCTCTACTACTTTTCATCCTCAGACTAGCGGTCTAGCAGAAATATCTAATCATGAAATAAAATGAAATTTAGAAAAAGCTGTAAATCTTTATAAATTGGATTGCTCTGCTAGATTAGATACTGCATTATGGGAATACAAAACTGCTTATAAGTCTCCTATAGGAATGTCCCCATATAGACTTATTTTTGGAAAAACATGCCACTCACTAGTAGAATTGGAGCATAAAACATTTTGGGCTATTAAAGAACTTAATTTTGATCAAAAAGATGTTGGTGAGAAAAGATTATTGCAACTCAATGAACTTGAGGAGATGCAACTCATTATTGCAACTCAATGAACTTGAGGAGATTTGAAATGAAGCATATGATAATGCAAAAATCTATAAAGAGAAAATGAAAATAAGACATAATCGGAAGATTATTGAGAAGAAGTTTGAACCTGGACATGAAGTTTTATTATATAATACATGATTGAGATTATTTCTAGAAAAACTGAAATCCAGATGGTTAGGACTGTTTAAAGTGATTAAAATCTATCATTATGGAACTGTAGTTATTAAATATCCTAAGATTGGAAAGATATTTAAAGTTAATGGGCATCGATTGAAACATTATTATAAAGGAAACATACCACAATTTAAAAAAATTTTAATGTTAAGTCATCCTGATTAAACAAATGGTACGTCGGGCTGACAACGTTAAACCAAGTGTATTGTGGGGGGCAACCCATACATACATACATATATATATATATATATATATATATTGCAATGGACTATGTACCAAAGTGGATTGAAGTAATTGCTTTACCTCGATGTGATGCTCAGAGTGTTTCAAAATTTTTAATTAAATTTATTTTTACAAGATATTGAATGCCTAGAATAATCAATACTGATGGAGGATCTCACTTCCGGAACAAACAAAGTGAAAAATTGGTGGAAAAATATATTAGTATACATAGGATTGCAACTGTTTAACATCCTCAAACAAGTGGTTTAGCAGAAGTATCTAAATATGAAATTAAAAAAATTTTGGAAAAAATTATAAATCATAATAAAATGGATTGGTCTGCTAAATTAGATGCTATATTATGGGGTTATAATATAGCTTATAAGTCACCCATAGAAGTGTCCCCATATAGATTAATTTTTGGGGAAGACTTGTCACTTACCAATAAAATTGGAACATAAAGCTTCTCGGGCGATTAAGGAGTTTAATTTTAGGTTAAAAGATGCTAGTGAAAAAATATTGTTGCAATTAAATGAGCTTCAAGAGATTAGGAAATAATATTATGGTAATGCTAGCATATATATTTAGAAAATGAAGGAATGGCATGATCGAAAGATAATAAAAAAAGACTTTGAGCCTAGGCAAGAAGTTTTATTATACAATAGAAGATTGAAATTATTTCCCAAAAAATTGAAGTCTGGGTGGATAGGACCATTAACAATTATAAAAGTCTATCTCTATGGAGTAGATAATATTGAAGATCCCAAGATTAGAAAGGTATTTAAAGTGAATGGGCATAGGCTGAACCCATATTTTGATGGTAAAAGACTAGTTTTTAAGGAGACTATAATGTTGGGTCACCCAGAGTAATGACTTGGACTGTTGGGCTGACAGCATAAACCAAGCGCTTTGTGGGAGGCAACCCATATTTTTGTTTGTTTCTATTGTTAATCTATTTCTATAAGTAGTATTATATAAATAAATTTATGCTTTCTTTATGAATTCTGTGTATTTGAGAGACTTATATATTAAGTAAATACATTAAAACTTCTTTATTTACTTACTTACATGGTAAATTTGAGAGTCATTTGGATTTAAAATGAAATGGTGCATAAATCTAAACTAGTGCTAGAGGTGTCATTTTCCAGAGAGCTGACGCCAGAGGCACCGCGATGACGAAAACGACTTAGGACTATTCAAAAGGCAATTTTGACGATTTTTGGTGGGATTTCTTCCTAGTAACTCCCTAAAACCAAATCTTAAATATATTTAAGAAGGGGAAACGAAGGGTGTTGGAACTTCATTTGAATTATGTTGTCGGAACTTCATTTGAATTATGTTTAAATAATTTAGAAAAAATTCTCGAACCATGTGAAAAAATCAACTTAGTGTTAAATTAGGAAAAATGTCAATTTATGGTTGCAGGAGGAATTGTACTTGGGCATAAAATTTCTGAAAATGGCATGAAAGTAGATCCAACAAAAATTTAAGTTATTGCAAAATTACCTCCTCCTACTACTGTTACTGGGGAAGAAGTTTTCTAAGACATGTTGGTTTCTACAAGCGTTATATAAAAAAATTTTCAAAAATTACTATGCCATTATGCCAACTTTTAGAAAAGGATATGAAATTTAATTTTAATGAGGAATGC
Organism: Phalaenopsis equestris; assembly: GCF_001263595.1. Taxonomy (NCBI): domain Eukaryota; kingdom Viridiplantae; phylum Streptophyta; class Magnoliopsida; order Asparagales; family Orchidaceae; genus Phalaenopsis; species Phalaenopsis equestris. The sequence continues at coordinate 92,774 of NW_018250314.1, read as the reverse complement.
ATAAAAGCATTTGAACTATTGAAAGAAAAACTAATTTCTGCTCCTATAATAGTTCCACCTGATTGGGAGAAACCATTTAAAATAATTTGTGATTCTAGTGATCATGCTATTGGAGTTGTTTTAGAACAAAGGTATAATAAAGTTCTTAAAATAAGATATTATGATAATAAAACTCTAAATGATGCTTAAATTAATTACACCACTACTAAAAGAGAGTTATTTGCTATTGTCTATGCCTTTGATAAGCTTAAACCTTACTTAATTGGAGCTAAATGTATAGTGCATACAGACTATTCAACAATCAAATATTTGTTACAAAAGAAAGATGTTAAACCAGGATTAATTAGATGGGTACTTCTACTGCAAGAGTTTGATTTTGTGGTAGTAGATAGAAAGGGAAATGATAATCAAATAGTTGATCATTTGTCTAGACTAGACTAAGAAATAATAACTTATTTTACAAATGAAAAATTTTGTACAAATGAAATTTTGGAAACTTTCCCTGATGAACAATTATGTAATATTGATGTAAGAAATATACCGTGGTATGCCAATATAGTAAATTATATTGTGAGTGATTTTCTACCACCAAATGTAAAAAATCAACAATTAAAGAAATTTATTCATGATTCAAAATTCTATTTTCGGGATGACCCACATTTATATAAAATGTGTAAAGATTTGATCATTAGAAGGTGTGTGCCTTATGAAAAAACTAAACAAATATTTGAACAATGTCATGATTCTGAATTTAGAGGACATTTTGGAACAAGTAGAATTCCACATAAAATTTACTAGCTAGATTTTATTGGCCTACGCTTTTTAGAGATGTAAATGAATATATTAAAACATGTGATCGATGTCAGGGAGTAGGAAATATATCTATAAGAAATGAAATACCTCTGAATTACACATTGGAAGTTAAAATTATAGATTTGTGGGAATTAGATTATATGGGAAAATTTATGCCTTCATTTGGAAGTTTATATATATTGAAAGCTGTTGATTATATGTCCAAATGGATAGAATCTATTGTTTTACCTAAATGTGATGCTCAGAGTATTTCTAAATTTTTAAATAAAAACATTTTTACAAGATATGGAATGCTGAGAGTGATTATCACGGATGGAGGATCCCATTTTAGGAATAAGAAGATCGAGAAATTGGTTAGAAAATATAATATTATGCATATATTCTCTACTACTTATCATTCCCAAACTAGTTCAGACTAGCGGTTTACCAGAGATATCAAATCATGAAATAAAGTGAATTTTTGAAAAAGTTGTAAATCCTTATAAATTGGATTGGTCTGCTAGATTAAATATTTCACTATAGGCATACAAAATTGCCTATAAGACTGCTATTGGAATCTCCCCACAGACTTATTTTTAGTAAAACATACTTAGTTGAAGAATTAGAACATAAAGCATTTTGGGATATTAAAGAATTTACTTTTAATCTAAAGGATGCTGGTGAGAAAAGATTATTGCAACTGAATGAACTTGAGGAGATTAGAAATGAAGCATATGATAATGCAAAAATCTATAAAGAGAAAATGAAAATATGGCATGATCAGAAGATTATAAAAAAGAAACTAGAACCTGGATAAAAGGTTATATTATATAATACTAGATTGAGATTATTTCTAGGAAAACCAAAATTTAGATGGATAGGACCATTCAATGTGATCAAAGTCTGTCATGATGGAACTATAGTTACTAAAGATCCTAAAATTGGAAAGATATTTAAAGATATTTAAAAGATATTTAAAGTTAATGGGTATTGATTGAAACATTATTATGAAGGGCACATGCCACAATTTAAAGAAATTTTGATGTTGAGCCATCCTGATTAAACACTGGTACATCGGGCTAACGATGTTAAACCAACCGCTTTATGGGAGGCAACCCATGTATCTAATATTTTGTTTAATAATTGTTCTTTGTATTAGGAAATAATAATATCATAGAATTCTACACAATATCATATATCATAAGTCAAGAAAAATTTTGGTATTAAATAAAAATTTGAAAATGAATTGAACCAATAATGAAACAGACGCAATTTCGGCTTTGGCACCGATGGTGCCAGTATAGGCATCAACGGTGCATCGACAATGCCCTTTTACAAAGCCATGGCACCGACAATGCCAACGGGGGCACCGACAACGCCCAGTATGGTTTCGGCAGTTCAGGAAGAGTTTGGCAGACTTTGGCAGGATTCCACTTTAAAATAACTTCCTAGAGGTCTTTTTAAAGGCATGAAAACAATTTTTGATGACCAAAAACTTCCATATTTTGAAATCCATGGCTTCCAATTCTAGAAAAACTTCAAGATTTTGGGTTTTCAATAGAAGGAAGTACATTAGTTTTGACGTACATAGATTATACAACAAACTCATCACTAAGAAGAGACTTGTCAAGGAGTAAGGCTTTGTAAATCATGAATTGACTAATCCAAGTTTGCAGATTGAGAAAATCATAGTGCAGAGACGTTAGGAAGTTCTATGCTACACTACCGCTGTAGTAGTTGTTCCAGTGGTAAAAGAATTTTGCGCTAACCTACATGACATTAATCAAGGAGTTGTCTTCATTTGAGGTAAGGGCGTACCATTTAATCCATCGTGAATTAATGATATGTTTATCATAGAAAGTGTGTCGATCTGTCATTATATTAACTTTATACCAACGAAAGATATAATATATGATGTATATTGATTTCTGATGGATGAAAATGATAATTGGTAAATTATAGATGAGGGGTACGTTAGTTTCTCCGCTTCACTGCTAAATCATATATCTAACCAATGTCATTTCTCCATCTTTGAGAAACTACCCCCTACAATGAAAATTAGTAGAGTTACAAAAGAAATTGCAATTTTTACCTATTGCATTCAAATGGGAATGCCCATTGATGTGGGATCAATTTTTTTTATATACATTATGGGTATTATAATGAATTGGCCTATATATGGACTGCGGCATCCATCTACGATCTTCTTACTTTGCAGTCAAACTCAAGTGCCATATGAAAGTTGGGAGAAAGTGTTATTACCTTTGGAGCCCGTGGATCTTATTGATGGAAATTATATTGAGAATGAAAATCAAGCGTTGGATATTATCTTGTATCAAACATCACATTCTTTGAGACCCTTAATTCCCTATAAAGTTGGAAGTTCAATAATTTTAAAGAAGAAAATGAACAAAATATAAAGAGAACTTCAGAGTATCATGAATTAAATAGGAAATATTAATTACCTTATTGATCACATAGATTGGAGGATGAAGGAACACTTTGATCAAAAGGGAATAGTTGAAGCAGGTTTGGTGCAGATGTTTAAGAAGAATGAATGGATTGATGAAAATTCGACTGACCAATTCCCGTACCGACCCTTCTACAATTTGTACGTCCATTACCAATCTATGGGAGATGTTAAAGGAGGAGATAGTACGGAAGATGAAGAGGAGTAATTGAAGATGTTGGATTTTCCAGTGTTTAACATTAATTGTGTTTTTAATGTAAGGGTGTTGGATTTGCATTGCTTTAAAACTCTTATAACTTTAATTATATATTGTCGGCACTATTTTGGTTGGAGGGGAGTTGCCCGTAAGAAGTTGTCGGCCGCCGGAATTGAAATCACGTCACACTCATTGGAAGGTCATTGATATTTAGAAAAGTATGAAATCAAACTGACCCCATATTTTTCATAGTTTAAATGAAGGAGCACTATACCTGAAACTATGTATCTATCCCGAAGAATGAACACAAGACTTAAGGATGAGGCTCGATCAAATAAACTAAAGAAAGTAAGACGTCCCTCTGGTCTGCGAAACCTTTGTATTTGCCGACAAGTTTCCCTATTTAATATAAGGATTTAATATAAGTTTATATTAAGTTGGGTTTGGACATGCTTCCTATAAGGGTAAGCCCTATAGTTAATTACATCTTAAATGACTGAAATCACCTAAGAAGACTCTCAATAAAAATCAGGAAATATTATCTTCAAGGAGTTTCAAAGGGTAGGACTTTTCAATGAGATCGAACGTAGAGGTGTGAAAGGGGATTTGTTGGGAATGACTCAAATTTGGAACATTTTATTGTGGAATCTAAAGGAGGAAGAACTAGGGGATGTCATAGATCGAGAGGAGAACCTCGGTGACTTCCGGTGACTTCCCAAGCTATCCTAATATTTGGCTTCATTTTTTAGGAGAAGTATTTAGGTGTTTCATCCTGTCAAACTTATTAGTTAGGGCTTACATTTGTGTGAAAAGATGACACAAATAGCCTGGAAGATATGAGGATTTAGGTCGTGACAAACGACAACCTCGGAATCCTAAGACGAGTTAGGGCTTATATTGTATAGTAGAGCTATAAAAAAGGCCTAAAGGTAAGGTGAGGATTTACATTATATAAGCAAACAACCTCAAAGTCCTATGGCTTTGTTGTTTATATCTAAGGAAGGAGGATTGGTTTAGCAGGGAAAGACGGGTTTTGCTGTTGAAGATGACCGGGCTGCCCAACATGCTAGCTCCAAACTCCTTGCCACAACAAGTTTGAGTTTTCTAGTGTGTTAAGTTATAATGTCAAATAAGGTGACCTTATGGTTAAAGCTCTTTAAATTTTATGGGGGCATGTTAAAGTTAATTAGAACGACACCAATTAGGATCCTACGGTTCACTCGTTCCGGCACCACTATTTTCTATTGGATTACCCCTGCATTGCTCCTCAGCCTTCAGCAATCAAAGTTACTGCTCGTGCTAAGTGGTATGTCGCTTGGGAAGCCTCGTTAGCAACCGAAGTTTACCTCCTCTGAGAGATTCTCGATCATCTGATAGAGACATCTTAATTTAGTTGCAATTGTAGTTTTGTGTGATGTTTGTGATTAAATTTTGAATTGTGATTAAATTTTGAGTTGTTTTATATTTTGAATGTTGTGGCGGTGAATTTTATCTTGGTTGATTTTAGTTCTAGTTTTTGTTTTGTTTTGGGTTTTGTGGTTATCCTGATAATTTTAGTTTTCATGCAGGGTGACTCTTTTCATGCAGGGTGACTCCTTTGTTTAACATGCAAGTTTGTAGGTATAAAAGTATAGTATGAAGTATAAGAAAGACAACGCTGAAAACTGTAAAAGCGTACCTAGCGAGTCTTCACATTCCACCACCTGAAACTCAAAAAGCATGTTAAGGCAGTTTATATCAAACAGGGAAGTAAAATTTTGACGACCTATCTAACCCTAGGTCATATCTTGGTGGGTCCTTAGGATTTTAATTAAGGATGATGTTGCCAAGCAAAATATATTAAGTTTAGTAGATCTCTGAGGTATCCAACATATCTAGAGAAAGAACTAGGTCGGTGCTACTCTCTCGCTGCCTGGTGGAAAATTCCAAGTTCTTTTAAACTTATTATATCGCTTAATAATTCATCTTATAAACACCCTAATGCTCAATGAACATTGATGTATCAACTACCCCTAAGAGTGAGGTAATTACCATCTGTAATTTAATTTTGAAAATTATGTGGGTGAACACCCTTAAAGAGGCAAGTTAGTGTTATTAGGACACTTAGCCAAATTTTTGTCCTAATTAGGCTTGTAGTGTTTTAAAGATATTTTAATTTTAAATGATGTTAACTTTTCTAATCCTCATTTAAATGAAACTTGATTTAGCCTAAGTCACTACTAAGTCCTTAAGTCCTAGGTGAGTGTCTTAGTTTTGAAAACGTTAAGCTTTAAGTGATCATGATTCATGACTTAAATTTTATTTGAAAATCAAAATAGGGGTATTATTAAATTGATTAATTTTTTTTGATTAATTTTTTTACTTCAAAAGTCATATCCCTAAGTCTTGGGTTCATTTTATTTTAATAAACTTCCAAGTTTTAATAAATTAGAAATTTTATAACCTATCTTTTCAATTAGAAAAGATGTGTTGGTTTCTACCAATTAACCCATTGTGTTTCAAACATCCAAATTAAGATCAAAGGTTGCCCATTTCCCTCCTTGAATTAAGCCTAAATGTTAATTAAGGCTAAATTTCTAAAATTACATATTTGCCCACTAGGGTCTAATACTTCATAATTTGTAAAATTTAATTCAAATGACTTTGAAATTTTTATCCTACCTCATTCATGGGTCAATTAAGACATCAGAGGAGAAAATGTGATTTTTCAAAATTTAGTTTAATTTATATAATTATTTTCATGCAAAAATAGAATTTTTCAAAGAAAATTCCTAACTTTACCAAGGTAAATCCTAATCTCTTGAAATCTTTACTAGAGAAATACTTAGACCAAAGAAGCCTTTGAACCAAATTTCATGATTTTTTAAATTTTATTTGAATTTTAAGAATTATTTTAAATTCTAGGGTATTTATTGAGTATAAAATATTTTAAATGGAGAAAATTAAGTTTTATATTTTTAAAAAATCTTCGTGAGGTCAGAGAACTCAGAAGAGAAGATTTTATATTTTTTGAGTTTCATTTGATTTATTGGAATTATTCTTCATGAAAACCATTTTTGCCTTTAAAAATTATTTTTAAGCTACAAAATTCACTATCTTTATTTATAAATCAGGAAAAATATTCTAACTATTCCTATGTGCTTAGGAAGCAATTTAGAATATTTCCATGAATTTTATTATTTTTGTGATTTTTATGAATTTTTAATCATTAAAATAATTAAAATAGGTTAATAATCAAGTTTTTATTTTAAACTCTATTTTATTTTTAGAAAATACCCCTAATCACAGAGAACTCAAAAAACTAAGTTTTATAAATTTTTGAATTATATTTTGATTTTTGAAAATCATTTAAGTGACAAAAATGTTATTTATCATAAAAAATAAACTTAAGTTACCGAATGAACTCAAAATGCTTTGGAATTTTTATAGTGAGTTCTTTGCATCCCAAATAATAGTGGAGAATAAAAATTAAGTCATTTTTTTTTGTATTTTTCAAATTTAAATATCTTAGTGGTTTAGGGTTTGTAAATATTATGTGTATTTTTAATGACTTGGCTCATGAGAAATTTTTCTAAAGGCTCTCTACTCATTATAAACCTTCCAAAATTTTCTTGGATTTTTCTAAGTAACATGCTAATTTCCATGATTAATTTAAGCAAATAATGCATATAAACTTGAAAAATATGATTCTCTGTCTAGAGACCTCCTCTGACTTTGGAAAAATTAGAAAATGTTCCTTTTAATAGAGGCAACAACATACCAAAATTTCAAGTCAAGGTGATATTACTACATGCACGGAGAATCAAAACATCCAAATCAGTATTTAATTAATTAAAAATAAAATATGAATCACATGGACTTAAAATTATTTTCACATTGTTCTCCTCTATTCACTGAGCAAGTGGGTATTTTTATTTTATTTTTGTGAATTTTTTACACCAAGATATGAATTTTTTGAAGTTAGTGATCATTTTTTAAATTAATTAAATCCCTATTTATCTATTTAAACGCGCGACGCCACCACAACCTACGGCAGTTCCGAAGTTCCACGCGGCGTGCTATTATTTGATGTCACCATCCACCTCAGTGCTGACTCGGTCTGCGGTTTATGTTCCAAAGCACTGTCCGGGTTGATCTCGACCGTCCATTCGATACACGCGCGATTAAACGGCGCTCCGTCATAGTCCCCGATAGCCTAGCCTGAGAACCGTCCATCTTCTAAACTTAAGATGTCTCTCATTTCTTATCCAAATTAGATGAATTTTTTTTTAAATGCTCGTCTAGACTAGAGGAAAATATCCATACGGTTATGATGCCATGAAATCAACTTAAAACAAATGGAGAGTTCAAATAGGCTCGGGAATAAAAGAAGTTTTATACCTTGGCTCTGAGATGTGAAGCTTCAATCAGAGGTTCTTGGCACGTTCAATGGAGTCCAAAGAGGCTAGGGATTGAGCCTCTGGTCTTGGTGTAAGGCCTAGGTGTGATTTTGATCAAACCCAATTTTGGATGTTGGTCTAGAGCTATTGTAGAGTCTATTTCAGAGGGTAATTTGATGGGGCTTTATCTTCTCTTGTTGTTGTGAAGGTGTGGCCCAAGCAATTGAGGTTTGGTGAATTTTTCAGGGCTGTGTTGTTTCTGCCCTAATTTTCAAGCTCAAAATTAAAATTACACAGGGGGAATCAAACCAATGGAATGATTGCAATGGGCTGTGGAGGTCTCAAAGAATCTCTGTGAGTGATTTGGGAAGCTCTCTCTGAGAAAATTTCTAGCACTACCTCCATGGTCGTGGAGGTGATTTTTTATAAAAATGGCCATGGGGTGGCCCTCAGGGCAAATATTTGGGTGCATTGTGGTGCTTAGGTGGAGGGCAGAGGAGCCTACAATTTGATTTGGCTGAGCTGGCCTCTAGGTTTGATTTGGGTGAAGTTCTATGGGGGTGGCTTTTGGTTTTAAGCTTCTCCGGCAACTAGGGCCATGGTAGGGGGAGGTGGCTAGGTGTTCAGGGCATCTAGGGGAATCTATCAAAGCAACTTAATGTTTTAAGGTTTAGTTTTGGTAAGGGTATCTTAAGCATGTGCATTTTTTGAAATAAAATCCCTTACTTTGGGGGAATTTTAGTCCATGGCTTAGTTTAGGTGGTTAGATGGGTTTAGGCTCAGTCTTAGGATCTAACCAATGGCTGAGGTGGAGTTAATTTGATGACTCTGGGGTAGTTAGGCCATCTTTAGTGCATAGGTTCAATGTGGGTTCAAGTGATCAAAGTTTGGGTTTGAGCAAGTTTAGCCATGTTAATTGAACCAATTTATTGATCAACATTGTGTATACGATTGTTATGAATATTTTTGATGAAGGGTTGAAGTTATTTTGAGTTCAATTTGTAGGTCAATTTGAGGGTTCAATTTGTAGGTCAATTTGAGTGTAGGTCAATTTGAGGGATTTTTCAAATTTGGTCAATTTGGGCATGTTGGGCTAGACATGGGTCTAGGTTTGGCCAGCCTTGGGATAAGTCTAAATTGAATGGTTCAAATAATCAAGGGAAACGTTGTGAAGATTTTTCAAGACGGTATGGAGTGGAAATTTTGGGGCTAAGGCCATCAATTTGGTGAGATTTTAAGATATGGCCAATTTAGGGCAAATTTGGGGCTTTTGGACTTAGGTTGAAATCAAATGAAATTGAGGTCTTACCAAGGACAATTGAATGTCAATTTTGATGTATGGGGATGTTATGAAGATTTTTCAACACAAATTGTGGCCAATTGAGTGGGTTATGGATTCAATTTGGTGGAACCAAGTCATAGGGCCAAAATTGGGTTGTTGGTTTAGCTCAAATTAGGTTCAAATTATGGACCAGTTGGGCTAGTATTTGGTCTAGATTGGTCACATAAAGGGTTAATTTGACTTGATAATTGAAATTGGGGTAAATTGAGACCAATTGAATAGACATTTGGGGTAATTTGTAGAAAATATGGGCCTTTAAAGGGAAATTTGGGGGTTTTGATCAAAGATGGAAAAATTGGCCAAATTGGGTCATTTGGTAGTTAAGAAAAATGAAATTTTGAATATTTGGGAGGTTTTCAAAATTTTTTGGATTTTTTGGAATTTTTGGAATTTTGGGGTAAGGAGGCCAATTTTGGTGATTTTAGGTAGTTTGGGTGTTTTCAAGCTGCTGAAATGATTTTTGAACCAAGTTGGGTATTTTTGGTAGATTTAGAAATTTTGGCCAAATTTGGGGTTCCAAAGGTATCTAGGTAATTTGGGGGAATTTAGGGGCAAAATGATAGGTTGGGTATCTTGGTAGAGTTGGAGTGCCAACCACCCTCAATAAGTCATGGACCAATGAAAACCCCATTTTGGGTCCTCTATGTAGTGGTCTTATCTAAACCCTATCCTAGGGCTAGTGGGTTTAGGGGGCCACCTACATGAGTCTCCCAAAAGTATCAAGGGATCAAAGCCTAGAAGTTTAAGTTTAGGATATTGAGTGACTGTGAGTGCAAGTATGTACCTTAAGCAGTAGACCAACACTCAGGGTCAACCCTAAGGTCCAGCAGTCATAAAGGGGACTCATCTTGAGTTCTCCCATAGTGACCCCACCTATTAAGTTCTAGAGGTTAAGACCAATATGTGTAATTTTAAGTTGAGTAGAGAAGAGTTTTGAATTTCTAACGGTGAGGGCTCATTGTCTAGTTTTCTAAGAATAGTAAGAATAGTCAATAGAGAAAAGTGCTATGGCTAGACCTTAGGCTACTAAAGAGGAAAAACTAAACCTCAACAAAAAGTGAGGTCAACACTCACTTGAAAAAGAAAAAGAAAAAGAAAAGAAAGGATTGAAAAGATCCTACAAGGAAAAAAAAAGAAAAAGAAAAGAAAAAAAATATAAGTGAGGAAAAGCTTGAGGAAATGTCTAATAAAAAATTGGTTTCATTTCAATCAACTTAAGGAAAAAGCTTTATTACATTCTCCAAACTTGTATTGGATTATTACTATCATTCATAGTAAATTTTTCATGAAGTTCTTTTTCATATGAATGTTTTAAATGTCCTTAATATGACAAATTGCAATTCTTCTTAAAATGAATAGAGATTCGGAAATCTTAATTTTCATTACTAAGTATTCCTAGGCTTAGAATTTGAATCTAAGTTATTAAAGGGTTTTTCTTAAATTTTGCTATTCTAATTTTTAAACTAAAGTATAGAAGCTATAAGTTAATCTTTATCCTAGGCCATATGCTTTTATGTAATAAAAGTGTCACTTGAGAACAAGTAACATTTAAGTTCGAGGGATTTTGATACACCAAAATAATGTACTGCTTTAAGTACCTATTTTATGTTTATTTTTTGTGATATTGCACTTTAAGGAAGGGTAATTTTGTGTTTTTGTTGCAGGAATATCATTTTTAGGTATTTGGAGCAAAAATGGCAAATAGGATGAAATTTTGAGAGAAAAGAGCCAATTTTGGATTCTGGTGCATCATGCGCCAGATTGGTGCATCAAGCGCCAAAATTCAGAGAGCTAGCGCATGATACGCCAGGGACAACTTTTTCAAATTAAGGCGGTTCGAGATCAATTTTGTATGAATTTTCAAAGGGACATTTGTTCTACACACCCCTTAGAGTGATTCAATGTATTTAGAGACTTTGAAAGGTTCTTTTATGAAGGGACATGACTCTTTGATCAAATGACACATCTTTTGAATTGAAAATAGTTCACTTTTAGAGGAAATTTTGAACTATTTTTCAAAGGAGTTAGCCCAATAGAAAAGAAGAAGACTTGAAGAGGCAAAAAAGGGGACACGAAAAGAGTTTGTGTGTGTGGTGTGAGGGTTAGAGAGAGAAAGAAGAGGAGATTTTCTTCTAGGTTTGTAAGAGGAGAGGGAAGGTGAGAGATTTCTTCTTCATTACATTTCTAAGAGAGAATTGGGAGTGTTTGTAAAGAGAGAAAGGCTTGGAGAGAACTTCTAGGGATTTTCTTGGGAAGGATTGTGAGATAACTTGTATTTTTATTTCTTTTGTTTTGTAAATTCGTCTTTATATATGAAATTCATGTTTTATCGTATCCTTCTCATGAATTCTGAGTAGTCTTCTATATCATTTTCCCTACTTTGAAGATATGATTTTGTGAAGAATAAATTTTGTTTTAAATGTTTTAAAATGATAATAATTTTTGATAATTTGAACTCCGGTCTTCATTTACTTTTCGATCTTGCAATTGAAATATTAAAACTTGTTGAGAGACATATGTTCTTAAATGAGATATGATTTCTACAACATAGGTAGAATCACATTTAGTTTGATGGGAGAATATGTCATCCATGGGATTAGGTGCAAATAAATAGGGAAATATATTTTTGTTGGATGTTGTATTGGAGATTTTAAGGTGACAGATTAAAACCTCAAATTTGGTTTAGTCGGTTGGAAACTAAAGCGAAGTAATGCAAGATTGTTAGGCCTCAGGGGAGGGAGTAGTGGGAGCTCTAGAGTGGCAGACAGTATCCTCCCAGCCTAACCACGAAATTAAGGACCAAACTCTGGATTAGTTAAGGTTTTTATAGCACTCAGAAGAGGGTACGGAAGAGGATTACTCCTATTTGACACAAATTAGTTTTTATATATATTTTCAAATGAATTCAATTTCTTCACAATCCATATACTCATTGTAAAGGGGAAGGATGCTTTCTTAAATTTGAACATTTGAACTTTCAACTTTCCGTCACAAAAAAAACTTTGTTTAATTTTTGCAATTTTATTTCTGAAAGTTTAGTAAATAGTTTAGTTTAATTTCTGTAATCTTACATCTGCATTTTAATTAACATTCATCTGAGTAGTCAATTTTCAAATTTCACACTTTACTTTTATTTTTTCTTTTTTTTATAAAATAATTTCCATAATTTACTTTGGATTTTCCAACTTCCCTGTGGAATCAATATCTAGGACTTCATTAGAGCCCTTTATTACTTGCACAATATGTATACTTACGTTGATATTTAGGAGAGATTTGGCAGTTAAAAAGAGTTTTAAAGGATAAATTATATTTATTAAAAGTGTTTTGTTAGGATTATATTGCATAATTATTATAAATCTTCCTGCATCGAGTTTTTAGTGTCGTTAAGTGGTGTCAACTTCATAAATAGTTGCATATAAAAATCTCACTATCACCTGCCCTAATTTTCAATTTGCACAAAATAATCAGGAGTAGAATTTGGTAGAAAAGAAGAAACATTGCAACCACTAAACCCATTGGAAAACCCACTATACAAAAATTTGAATCATTTGCTTGATCTAGGAGTGGAAGTAGTCATAGACCCTCCACATCAGCTATGGTATCATCTACTTCTGGTACTGTTTCACGTGAAAATATTATGGAGCAGTTAAAGATTCAGCAATCAAATCTTATAGCAATGCATAACATAATAGGTAGTATCAAAGCTAGAAATGTCTACAATGATGAATATAAGAAGAAAAGAGCCAGCGCAATATCGCATATGAAGAGGCGATAATTAGATTCTTGATGGGTGATCATACAGTAGAATTTCCTACATGCCTTATCTTCACGTTTTATGTGCATGATGATGATGATGAAGAAGAAGAAGAGGAAGAGGAGGATAATGAAGAGTAAATTTTATTTTGGTTTTGTTTTTTTTTTATGTGTTGTTGTTATTTGCTTTGTTTTATTATTGATTGTGTATGTAGAATATTTATGTGTTTAATTTTTGGATCTGTTGAACTGGTATATGTAATAGTAAATTATAGAATTTATTTTTTAGCATATTTAGTTGTTTTAGTTTACTATTTATGACTTCAATTTGTATTTACTTAGCAAATTTTTTGATATATTATGTCTCATTTAATGCTTTAAAGCCTATACTTTTTAAGTCAGTACTTGCAAAATATCAAGAGCCAAGTTTCATATTCAAAATCCTCCACATGTTATTTTTATACATTTACTATTTTATTTCACTTGCAAGTTTTTTTTAGTACATGCTTTAGTTATTATTTAATAACTTAAGTTTGGGAAAAGATAAATTTATTCAAGAGAAGTGAACTAAATTTTATTTGTCCTCAATTAACTATACTTTTAAAAATTAATTTAACATGATCATGGATATTAGAGTTTAATTTTAAATAACTATATTTTTATTTGTAAATATTATGGTAAATTTAAGCAAAAATCTTTAATAACGAAGGTCAATTCTAGAGTTAAGATATGTAGTATGAAAGAATATTACTATATTTTTTCTAGTTAATGTAAAGGAAGTTGTATTTTTGAATTATAAAAAATCTTAGAGATTCATAAAAGAAGAAAAGAATGAGACTTTATGAAAAATATTCAAAGGTAGTATAAATTTATAAAGTGAAGGAAGGTAAGAAGTTTTTACTTTAAGAAGAGGATAGAGAAGTTTAAAATTATTAAAGGCTATCCAGATATAGTAATCCTCACATGAAAAAGAAAAGAGAAGAAAAGATTGGAAAAGATCCTATTGAAAAGAAAAGAAAAAAAATAAAATAAAAAGAAAAAGAAAAAAAAAATATGTGAGGAGAAGCTTGAGGAGATGCCTAATCAAAAATTGGCTTCACTTGAATAAACATGAAGAAAAAGGATTTATTACATTTTTTTAAATTTGTATCTGAGTATTAGCATCCTCACTAATAAAGTTTTCTTGAAATTCTTTTTCATATGGACGTTATAAGTGTCTTTGATATGATAAATTACAATTCTTCTTGAAATGAATGGAGATTCAGAACTCTTAGAGTTTATCACTAGATGTTCTTATACTTCTAGTTTTAACCTAAGTTACTAAAAGTTTTTCTTAAGTTATACTATTATATTTATTCAAATAAATTATAGAATTTTATAAGTTAATCTTTTCCATAAGTTATGTTTTTTTATGTAGTAAAAGGGTCACTTGAGGATAAGTACATTTAAGTTTGGGGGATTTTGATCCACCAAAATAATATACTTTTTTATGCTTATTTTGGTGATATTTCACTTTAAAGAAAGGTACTTTCATATTTTTGTTGCAGGTTTATAAATTTTAGGCATTTGGAGTGAAAAGTAGCAAAAAAAAAGGAAATTTTGAGCAAAAATTAAGATTTTTGTGATCCAGGCGCTAGATTAGCGCTCGAGGCACCATTTTCCTAAGAGCTGACGCCAAAACCACCAGAATCCAGAGATAACATGGGCTTCATTAAGCGGTGTCAGGAGCACCAAAATCCAGAGAACAGCATGGACTTCATTAAGCTAGCACTAGAGGCACAAAACTGGTGCCAAAAGCATCAGAAATGAACTAAGATAGAGTAAGTCAGTTTGTGACTATTATTGAGTAGTTTTTTATGGCTCCAAAAATTTTAAATGTCCTATGGAGTGGTTCAATGCATCTAAACACTTTTGAAGGCTCTATAATGAAGTTATATGTCTCTTGGATGAAAGGACTTCTCTCTTTGTGCAAAAAGGTGTGAATTTTAGGGAAAATATTGGAGGGGATTTTGAATTCATTTTGAGCCCAAATTAAAAAGGAGACAAGTCTAGAGAAGAGGGGGCATGAGGGAGAAAAAGGAGTTTTTGCATTAGAGAGAATGGAGGATTTTCTTCTAGAGTTGTAAGAGGAGAGGGAAGGTGATATTTCTTCTTCATTACACTTCTAAGAGAGAATTGAGTGTGATTATAAAGAGAGAAAATGCTTAAAGGGAAGTTTTAGGGATTTTATTAGGAAGGAGTGTGAGATAAGTTTTGTTCTTTTCTTTCGTTGTTTTGTAAACTTGTTTTTTATTTGAAATCTGAGTTTTGTCGTATCCTTCTCATGAATTCTGAGTAGTCTTTTTTTATCTTTCTCCCTTTAATGAGATATAATTTTGTGAAGAATTAGAATTGTTTTATAAGATTTTAAATGTCAATAAATTGTGATGCTTTAAACTCTAATCTTCATTTATATTCTTATGTTGCCAATTGAAAGGTTAAAATTTGCTAAGAAACATATGATCTGAAAGGACTATGCTTTCTACAACAAGGCAAGAGCCACATTCAATTTCATACGTTAGAATGTAATCCATGGTGTTCTGTGCAAATAAATAAGGAAATAAACTTTGGTGGACACAGAATTGGAGATTTTAATGTGACAGATTAAAATCACCAATTTGGTCCAGTTGCTTGGAAACTAAAGCGAGACGGATAGCTCTTAGGCAAGGGAGAAGTAACAGCTCTGAACTGAGAGTCATTATCCTCTCAACCTAACCACGAATTTAGGGACCAAACTCTAGATTAGTTAATGTTCTTCATGCACTGTCAGAGGGTAAAGAATAGGATTTCTTCTATTTGGAACAATAAAATTTTATATTTCTATTTTAAATGATTCTAGTTTTGTCACATTCCATAAACTCATTGTAAAGCGGAAGGATGCTTTCTTAAATTTGAACTCTTCATTACAAAACTTTATTTAGTCTTTATAAGTTTACTTTTGAAGTTTAGCAATTAGTTTGTTAACTTAGTTCTTTCAACTGCATTTCTTTTAGTCCACATTAAATTTACTTTAGATTTTTCTTGCCTACTTAAGTTTTATAGTTCGAATTTTGTATTTGACGTTATAACCATAAGAATTTCCAACTCCCTCTGTGATTGATACTTATGACTCCATTAGAGATCTTTATTACTTGAGCAATACGTACACTTGCATTATTATTACGGGTTTGGTAGCTTAGAGATTTTGAAAGATAAAATTATTTATAGTGAATTTATCTTTATTGGAATTGAACTGCATATTTATTATTAGTGCTTGCCTGCCACGCGCCGCATCGTTTGCCTGCCATGAACATATCCCGAGTCATTTAATAGGGCCTCCATGCATAGGACCGCTTTAGATAATTGCAACATATTTGCATGTCCCGAGGAGAAGCCCCCCTTATTCAATTTGACTCGCACAACATAAATTTCTACTTAGTTACTTGTTTAGCATGACTAGAGTGTTAGAAGCTTCCTCATCCCAGACAGGGTGTAAGTCCTTCGTGGAGAGTTTTCTTCAGCTTTGTAGTTCGATCTCTTTTTTTCCCTTCTTTCTTTAGGCATCTTTGTCATTTACTTGGTGGGTATTAATCCCATTTCTTTGAGCTCTACCTGCATAGAACATAGGACTTAGAGTTTTTTTTTTTGACCTTAGAGCTTTGGAGGTCTCCTTAGATGATGCAATTCACAGATTCCTAAGAAGGAGTCTCAGGTTGTGTTGGGTTGACTACCTTCACAACCAATAAACTTGGGGTCTTAGTGGATTGGGTTGACGGATTTGTGGTATTCTAACCCGACTACCTCTACCTCTTAGAGATTACTCTATCCTTCCAGTTATTGAGCACTTTAGAGCCATTTCATCCTTTTGTGAATTCGTTGATATCGTCTTGACGGTTCAATTACTGATGAGATGCCACCTATTTGAGATACATTGATTCACCCTTCGTACTTACGGCTTAGTGAGCTCTGAAGTATAAGGATATCCTCATCGAGATACTTTGGTTATTGCATAAGTTTTGTATGTCGAAAAGTTGCTAATTATTTGAGATTTAAGAGACTCACTCTCTGCCTTATGGCTTAGCAAGATCTCTGAAAGCAATTGGACATTTCCATATGATTAACTCTCTCTTGATGTCCTATTTGCACCAGGTTATGATAATATAAGTGAAACCCGTTTTATTAAGAGTATTGTTGGGTAGCCCTCAAGATATAATTAACTAAAGAAATACATTTCTTTGAGAGTACTCTTGACCCTAGAAATGTAAGGATTTCTTTTTTTTGGATATTGCGTTTTGAGATATTTTGATCTGATCTTGTTTAGATGTATACTCTCAACCTATCACACAAGGATTACCCAAACATAAGCCTTCCACGTTTCTTTTTAAAATTGTTGGCTATTTGTTGTTTTATACCCTTCTTTTCAATTCCTCTTCTCTTTGAATCATCTGCATGATCCGAGAGGGAGATTTATTTGAATAGGAGAATAAAAGAATCAAATATAAATAGACAAGTTGGTGACTCTGAGTTTTTAAAAGAACCAAAAATAATATCGCGACTCTATTGGGGATGAGTCCCTTTCTCTATGCAAGGAGTATTATTTATATGTTATGGGATTATAGCCTCTATCTCCATATTTAAAGTTTTGCTTAAGTTATTTTGACTTGGTATCTTTCCTCAAGTCACTTTTTGATACTTTGTGATACCTTGGATTTCAGTCTATATATTGGTTGTTATGGTCAGCAACTTAACATATTCCATATATTTTATTCTCATCCTCAGTAATGCAATCATCGCATAGTCGAATGCATCAATGCTATTGTACGCATATGATTGCTTTTCTTGATATTTTCTTTTATTTTGATCA
Source organism: Phalaenopsis equestris (assembly GCF_001263595.1). Taxonomy (NCBI): domain Eukaryota; kingdom Viridiplantae; phylum Streptophyta; class Magnoliopsida; order Asparagales; family Orchidaceae; genus Phalaenopsis; species Phalaenopsis equestris. The sequence continues at coordinate 74,960 of NW_018250314.1, read as the reverse complement.
ATGTCTCTTTTTATGGCTGGCATTATGAGTGTGAGAGTTCTCATGATAGCCTAGTTCATCACTTTTAGATCTTTTCAGCACCCTATCTAGATTGTTTAGGTAATCTCAAGTTTGCCACGACATCTGTTCTGTGCTCTTATCCTAGAAAGGGGATTTTGGCACATCAAACCACTCTACTACAGTGGCCCAAATCATCCCTACACCTTCTACAAGGAGGAGGCTAGAGCCTAACAGTGGCACATTGCGGCACCCATCTATCTTTTCCTGATAATTGGGTCATCCTTTCATTCTCTCACAGATCTCCTTGCCTATAACAAGTGAGCCTTCATATAGTTCTTGAGATATTTCTGTTGCTCTAACTGTGGTCCCGACATATGTCTTCCCGGGTCCCTCTAAGGCTACTCCCACTCCCAGGTTCGGTAAAAGGTCCTGAAGGACAAGGAATAGATTGCTACATTTCAGCGAGAGGTTCCCACTCCTAATCTAATTTTGTTCTGGGAGGAGTTTCAAATTTCCCTGACCAAGAACTCTTTTGTTGTGCTTTCTAACTGTGATGAATACATCCCTACGAAGATTGCTAAGAGGCATATGCCACCTCGAGACACTGGATCTCTCAAGCTCACTATTCAGGTTGACTGTTCTGCCATGAGTCTTCTTATGAGGAAGATTACTGGGGAAATTTATTCCTTAAAGGGTAAGGGTCCAATTTCTTGAGCGAGCATTGGAGCAGCTCCTTCACCTTCCTCACCCATGATGTCCTCACACTTGGAGACTGGGTCCATCCATTGATCCATTTTAAGGCTCAGATACCTACTCTATGTCAATTAAACCATTGAGCATGTTCATTAGCCTTAAGGGATCCAGGCGTAGAGCTTGATTGGGATGTGTTGGATCTTAGTTATGTTCCATTTACCACTACTTTTATAGTGGTGTTGGTCACCTCTCTTAATGTACACTCTTCTGATGATAATAAGAAGAAAGAGTTGTTTTCTTATTGTGTTCCTATATTGTACAAAAGTGATATGAGTACTTCTTCTATTGATGGAGAAAGTTTTGAATTAAAACCCCCATAGGCACTCCCCTTATTATTATCAGAACAAAAATCTAAGGAAGAGCTACTATCCCACTCAGTCTAAGAGGCAATAAGTCTGAAAGGTCCCTACCACTTTACTTATTGAGGCCATGGTTTTGATTGTGGATTCCATTGAGTCAGCCCTAAAGGGAGTCGTTCCTTTAACATATTGTGTCTCAGAACCACTATGGATTGACCCTGAACCTGAGATCAATCAGGTGGATTTTTTATATGGAGATCATTTTGACATTCCAAGGGAGCTTTTTCAGTGGGATGGCCTCCTTGGTGAGGAACTCCATGATTTTATGATGGACGCTAGCCAAGTCATGAAGATGATTACACATGCGCATAGCTTGAACACTGATAGTCAAGTCCTCGGCCCCATCAAGGATGATCACCATGAGTTGGTTGAAGTTCATGATGGCCCTATGATCGATTAAGGAGACTAGAGCAAGTACGAGAATATTTCTTTATTACAAAATCAAGTCATCATTCTTACAACCCAGTCATGGCATTGTAAGGTGACAGAGCAGAGTTTGATGTTGTCTTGTACCCTACATAGGGTGAGATTCATTCAACTGATTTTATGGTATCATTAGTGCCCATAGGCATGCTCATCCCATTTCTTCCAATGTCGCTCAGCATGAGTACATTCCTTCTTATTTACATATGCAGTTCTTGGTTGATTACAAGGTTAAACGTGCCTTCGCAGCTCAAAAGGGTGAGTATTTTGTGAAGAAGGGTAGATCGTACACTGAAGCACATGAGTACATTTTGTACCCTCCAGGATTCATCTCTCTTTCTTTAAAATATATGATAGGGAGGTCACTCCCAACGGCATGTTGCCCAGTTCCAAGTGCTTTGTTGCAACATTAGCAACAACAATGCACCTTCGCTCTGCCTCTTCATCATTATTTTAGCAGAGTTTGCTTTTGAATGGTATGCAAATTTACCACATGACACCTTGAAGACTTTTTCTTAACTAAAAGATGCTTTTGTTAAGCACTTCACTAGCACTCACCAATAGGTTACTATGAGTGATTTGAAGCTAACCTAGTTGAAGAAAAATGAGCACTTGTTGGATTTTGTTATTTGATTGTAGAATCTCAGTATGAAGTGTGAGCCTTTTCTTAGGAGCAGCATGTTGTAGCACTTCTTATGGGCAAAATTAAAGGCTTTATCTCTATCTTATTGAAGATGAATTTGATTAAGATGTTTGAGATTTCAATTGAAATGATGGCTAGCATGCACGGCGCCATAGAAGCCTTGGTCCTTAGGAGTGATGACAAGGCCAAAGTAAAGAAGCCCTTTTAATTGGGTCTTTCGAGGAGGGCAAAGAAAAGTTTAGCCCTTTTGACATTTAAGGGCAAAAAGAAAAAGTTTATCATGTCAACAAAGCAAGCTTCCCATCCTATCAAATATCGAAAGCCCAAGTTAAGCATACTAAGTCCAAAGTATACCCCTTTATGAATGGCTGCCACGTGAAGATGCTTAACAGTCTGATTAAGCAAGCTTTTTAGCTCTTGCCTCTAAGCATGCTTCAAGAGGTGGAGAAATTCAGAGAGCTCAATTACTGCTCTTACTATAAACATTTGGGGCATATATTTGAATATTTTTATCAATTCAAAGATTGGCTCGAGGATCATTACAAAACTGGAGAGATCAAGATATCAAAGGCTCATAAGCCTAGGGCTTTGGTTTCCCTAACCAAGCATCACTTTTCTTGTGCTTTTGTGTGTTTACTTAGTGTGGACATGTGTAATAGTATATTAGAGAAAGTTTTTCTTACAGTGAGTCATTCCAAAATATACATATAATGGTTTAATAAGGGAGGAGTAATGTTATGATTTATATGCTAACACTTTCTTGCAGGAATTGTTAAGTTTTTCACGTCAGGCATGATTCTTATGTGTTGCATGATATAACCCATGCTAACTTTTTTTAGGTCAAGTCCATTTTTTTTATTTTATAATATATTTGATAGAGTCATAAGAGTGTTTCTGTATTCAAAATAAGGTATGGGTATGGGTTTTGAGTGAATGATGAGTCCAACCACATTACAGAGAGCATAGGTTCTTGTGTCCCTGTTGACCTCACTTTTGGTTGAGGTCTAGTTTCTTCTTTAGTAGCCTAGGGTCTAGCCATAGGACTTTTTTATTGACTATTCCTAAAGGTATAGAAAAGGAATCCTCACCATTAGAAATCCTAACTCTTCTCTTCTCAACTTGAAGTTACACATGTTGGTCCTAACCTCTTGCACTTAGTAGGTGGGGTTAATGTGGGGGAGCTCAGGGAGAGTTCCTATAGGATTGCTTGGCCTTCGGGTTAGCTTTGGGTGTTGTTATTGAGCTAGTGCTTACACTATCACTCACTTGCTTGCACATTACACCCCACCACTTGCACATTACACCCCACTCACAACCCTAAACCCGAACTTGTTAACTTTGATCCCTTGATCTTTTTGGAGATTCATGTAGATGGCCCCCTAGACCGACTAGTCTTAGGCTAGGGTTTAGATAAGACTAATTTCACCAAAATACAGAGGACCCAAATGGAGATTCCATTGGACCATGGTTAAAATAAGGTGATTGACACCCTAATTTCACCAAAATACCTAACTTAGCCTTTTACCTCCCAAACCTACCAAATTTACCAAAATGCCCTTGAAACTCCAAAATTGGCCAAAATTTTCAAAATTACCCAGAGTACTCAAATTTGCCAAAAAATCATGTCAAACCATTTCAAACTACCTAAATAGTCCCAAAGCCTTCAAAATCACTTCAAATGTCTCCAAAATCAATTTGGACCCTTCAATTGAACCCAACTTGACCAATTTCACCCGTTTTTACCAAAAGCCCCAAATTGCCCTTAAAGGCCTGATTACCCTAATTTACCCCAAATTTCCACCAATTTGGTTCCAATTTTTCCTAATTTCATTTCTAAACTAAAACTCAACATGAAAAAACTTAATTGGAGCCAAATAAAAACCTATTCTGACCCAATTACAAGCCTAATTTCAACCCAAATCAAAAAGGCCCAATTTAGCCCAAAATCTAAATCTCACTCAATTAAACCCCATGCCCTATCCAATTGCCCAAATTTTGGACTATAAACTCTTTATAACTATTCCCCACATCCCATTGTACCTTCAATTAGACTTGATCAATCCCTAATCCCACTCAATTTCAACATGGACCAAAACCCCCAATTTTGCCCCCCAATTTTGCCCCAATTTAGCTTTGCCCCAATTTAGCCATGTCTCCAAACGTCACCAAATTGAATGCCCAAATCTCAAAATTGACACTCAATTAATGTTGAGACTCTTTAAAACATCCCCTAGACCATTTTGAGCCTTAAATTTATACTTGGCCCAACTCTAGCCTAACCTAAACCCAAGTCTAGCCCAACACCCAAAAATTGACCAAATGTCCAAATTTCATCAAATTGACCCACCAAATCTATTCAAAATCACTCCAACTCTTTTTTAAACCCTTTTTAACAATCATACACACAATATTGATCAATAAATTGAGTAAAATGTCATGTATAGCCCAACCTAAACTCAACTTCAAGCCAATTTCACCCAAATTGAACTCATGCACGAAAATTGACCAAGCCATGCCAAATTGATCAAGCCAAAGCTTCTACATCCAACTTCTAGACACTAGTGAAATTTACCAAGTCATGCTCACTAGTTCAAGCTTGTGAATTCCATGGCTATAAATGAAGCTCTCCACGGCCAAAGGAGAGAGAACTTGAAACCTTGGGGAAACTCTGCCAAAATCTCACCTGAGCTTCTCCAATCCTTCCTAAGATCAATCCCCTTGCTTCAGCCTCTCACAACCACTCCACAAAGCAAATTTCTTCACTAAAACTTGCCTTAAAATAAGGATAGATTTTCACACACCTCTACAGTCCACCAAAGTAAAATTAACTGTGCCCACACCATCACTAGAGTGAGAGAAGAAGATCCCCCATAAAAGCCTCATCTTAGACAACCTATAACGTAGCACTAGACCAACATGTGACAATGGCCTTGATCAAAATCATAAATACACAATTCACGAGAGCCTAGGAGTTCATCTTAAGGTTTATTGGACCCAATTGAAGCTACTACAATCATCTTATTGAGGCCTAATCTCTCAGACAAAGGTATTGAGCCTCAACCCTAAACCGAGCCTATTTTAATTTTTCATACGTATTTACTATATTTCATACTGTATAAGTCATATAGATATGTTCGTCTTGAGTAGATGAAATTATAGGAACAAACCCCAAGTGATTTGGTTGAGTCTAGCTCGAGATCATAGGGGCTACTCATTCTTTCCTTAACTGCTATCCGAATAGACTGGAATTGTAAATATCTCTTACCGAGGAACTTAAAGTCTCGACTGTACCTTCTATAAGATAGGCATATCTGCGAATGAAATAACAACTTTTGCAGCTAGATCGGACTACTTTCTTGGATTAATGGAGGCATAAGGCGCTAGACTTAGCTGGTTCGAAAACTCTCCTTATCTCAATCCTTCGATGTCAGGATGAGAGAAGTGAAAGAGGATTGCAAACGGCTTGCAGGTTAAGTCAGTTGGGGACGATAAACGGATGACGTTCGATCGTGCGTGTATTGCATGGATGGATGAGATCAAGCAAAAGGAGTGGATGGAAGGAAAAGGTGGACTAACGAGGCAGCTGCGGGGCTGGCGGGGTCAAATAGCAGAGCTCTGCATGAAGACTTTGGGTCTGCCGAGGTTGAGGTGGCGTCGCGTGTTGAAGTAGAAAAATATGGGTTTTTCATATTCATTTAAATGCCAGAACTTCAAAAATCCATATCTTTTCATAGAAAAACCATAAAAATAAACTAAAAATACCCTCTTACTCAGTGAGCAGAGAAGAATAATGTGGACCAAAAAAAATTTATTTGACAAATTTTTTGATTTTTAATTAGTTAAATACTCTCCGTGGTATTTCAATTCATTATGATTAAGCTTTGCTTACCATGGTTTTAAATTTTGAGGGATTGTTTCTCATGATAGAGGCCATGTTCTTTGATATTTCCAAGGTTAGAGAACATCTCTGTGCTTCTAACCTTAATTTTCAAGCTACGATGGCTATTTTGGCCTACTTTTGTTATATAAATTGAAAAACCACTTGGATAATTATGGGATTAATTTTAATAGGTTTCCTGTGGTTAGAGAAGTTTAGAAAAAATATCATAATGACTTGAATAATTTTTTAAATTTCTATATTTAATTAAGTGTTTATATTTTGTATTAATTTATTTAAATTAACTATTAATCAAAAATCAACAAAATCAATTCTACATTGTGTGTAAAAATCATGTTAGCCCACTGTAAAAATTTGAAAATTATTTGATTAAGTTTAAGTACTAAAGTTGATTTTTTATGAAGCATTATATTTTTGTATAAAGACATCTATATTAAATTAAGTACACCTAGGAAAATTATGAAAAGAAGTTTTTCCGAGTTCCTTGTGATTAGGAGCGCTTAGGACAATTAAAAATCATTTTTGATAAAATACTTAATTTCTTAGCTTTATTTTAAATTAAAAATAATTAAAAATAATTAAAAATTACAAAAATACAAAAATAATTCAAAATGCTCCTAATGGTTTCTTGATTACTTGGGACTCATTAAAATACTTTTCATAATTTTTCTATTTTCTCATTAAAATAATTAGAATAAATTAATTAAAAATCATAAAAATATTAAATTTGTTCCTTTGAGTTCTCTGGACTCAAAGAGACTTAATAAAATATAAAAAATAGTTTTTGTAATTAAAAAATATTTTTCATTTAATTAAATCATAATAAAACCAATAATTAATTACAAAATTAAATTAAAATTTGATTCAGAAAATCATGAAATTTTGCCTATATGCTTTCTCTAACCTAAGGGAACCTCTAATACTTTTCTCATAAACCAAAAGCTTTACTTTGATCAAATAAAAAAAATCCTATTTTCTAAGTTAAAAGTAATTATATAAATTAAATATAAATTTGAAAAGAACCATATTTTTCTCCTCTGATACTTTAAATAATTTGTGGATAGAGTACTCAAAATTTGTTAATGTCATTTGAATTGTGCTTGAAGAGTTATGAGGTGAAGAGCCTCAAGGGCAAAGTGGAAATTTTAGATTTTGATGCCTTAATCAAAATTTAGGATTAATCAAAGGGAAATGGGTAATTTTGATTCTAATGAATATGTTTTGATGATTGAAACATGATGGGTAAGAGGTAGAAACCAACTTACCATTTTTCCATAATAAGAATGAAATTATAAATTGCTAAATCATCAAGATTTGGAAGTTAATAAAAATCAAATGATTTCCAAGTAATGGGCTTAAACTAGGAAGATGATGTTCCACTTATGATTAAGTCCACAAATGATAATGATCTGACTTCTTTAATCAGGATCCATTCCACCTAAATTAAAATTCTAACATTTGCTATTATATCCCCCATTAGATTTATTAAATAGGCTTGATATTTAATTCATTTGATGGGATTTAGATGATAATATGATTAATGATTAGCACTACTAGCCCAGCTTTACTGATGGGTACAAGGTCCTTAATCACTGAGACTTGTCTTAGGGGCATTCACCTACATAACTTTTAAGTGAAATCTCAACTGATTAATTTGGTACCCTATCCTTGGGATGATTAAAATGTCAAAGTTCACCAAGTAATGGGGCAATTTTAATTTGACCAGGGATGATTAGTAGAGCAATATGATAAGTTTAAAATGAACTCAAATGTTTTAAGAGATCTTTAAAGCAGTTTAGGGTCATTCTCTGAACACTTTAAAATCTCTTGAATATTTCGAAGGAAAAATTGAACTTTTTATATCTTGTTCTAAAATCATCCATTAAGATCTTTCGGGACTCAATAAATCAAACTTGGGGTTTGTTAGTTATACCTTCAACTGCTCAAAACTTGCATATCTTACTTTGTCCCTTGTAAAAATACAAAAATATTGCAAAAGTCTAACATTTCAGCTGGAATGTTGAGAAGATGACCGGTACACTTTTATAGGGTTATTTAATTTATGGCAACTTACTTTCTGCAAATATTGTAAACTGCTTGGGTAAGTATCTTAATTCACTTACAAAATAAAAAACAACCTTTCAAAAATTAATCAACATTTTCAAAAAAAAACATTTAATTGTTTCAAAAGTAACCATAAATCCTTTGAAATTTCACTAAACATAAAACACTCATTTGAATTTACGAGAGTCCCTCAGAAGAGTAACCCACGGTTACTAACGAGATCTCCCCAATTTAAATGGGTTTCATAACTCGTTTAAGCCAAGTAAATTCAAGAGAAAATAGTGATACTGGAAAGAGGGAACCATTGGATCCTAACCGGTGTCGCTCTAATCAACTTTAACCCCTCTGCAATATTTAAATAACCATAACCTTAGGAAACAATTGATTTGACATCAAGCCTGGACACATTAGATAACTTGACCTCTAAACTTGATACTTCTCTCAATCTTACAATTTGGCACTTCTAAAACTTAAAGTTTCTACTTATTCAAGGAGTTTGGAGTTGGTATCATGGGTAGCTTGGCCATCTTCAACAGCAAAACTTCTCTACACCAGCTAAACCATTCCTTAGAATTAAATAATAAGCCATAACATTTTGAGGTTGTCCGCCTAGTTTGACATAAATCCTTAACTTTTCTTTAAGCCTTTGTATGGTTTTGCTATATAATTCAAGTCCTAACTCGCCCTAGGATTCTGAGGTTGTCGTTTATCATGACCTAAATCCTCATATCTTCCAAGCTATTTGTGTGATCGTTTCACATGGATATAAGCCCTAATTAATAAAATTGGTAGGATGAAAAATTTATATAATCTCTCTCAAAAATTGAAGCCAAAACATAGGATAGCTTGGGAAGTCACTGAGGTTCTCCTCTGGATCCATGACATCCCCTAGTTCTTCTTTCTTTGGACTCCAAAAAAAAATGTTCCAAATTTGATTCATCCCCATTTCACACCTCTTTTGTCCGATCTCATTAAAAATTCCTATTCCTTTAAACTTCTTGAAGATAATATCCTTGGTTTTTATCAATATTTTTCTTAGGAAACTTTGGTTATCAAGGTGTAATTAACTATAGAGGCTTATCCTTATAAGAAGCTTGTCCAAACCCAGCTTAATATAAACCCTATTTAATTTTTCATATTAAATAGAGGAACTTGTCAGCTTATATTAAAATGGTTTCACAGACCAAACGGCTGTCATACGTTTCTTAGTTTATTTGATTGAGCCTCACCATCAAGCCATGTGTTTAGCTTTCGAGATAGATACATAACTTAAGGTGTGGTTCTCTTTCACTTAAACTATGAAAGATAAGGGATCAGTTTGATTTCATATTTTTTTCCAAAAATAAATATATATTTAAATTAAATGTCCCTTCGAAGCGGGCGTCGGGATATTTATTCCAGCGATCGACAGCTTCCATGGGACGACTCCCCCTAAAAAATTATGTCGATAATCCCATACCTTATTTTAGAATTTATATTCACGTATAGAACCAATATTGGGCTTGTATATACAGAGTAAAACTGTTTTACTACTTTCTTGAGAGATTTTACCGAGCGTCACTGCCCTGTTCTTATATTTTGCTTGGTTTAATTTGATTTTTGTTTTATGACCGCTTTATTTTTGTTTTGTCTTTCTATTTGTTATTTTTATATTATTGATCATGAAAAATAATTTAAGCTCTTCAAGGACCCTAATATAATAAATTTTTAATAAAATCCTAATAAAAGATTAAGATTAATCAAAATTTAGGATTAAAATATTTTAAGATCTTAAAGCCTACACTTTCCTATTCAACATAGCCTTCGAGGAGGTTTTAAAATGATTGGCATGACATAGGCATTTTCCAATTCATTTAATATGACCTCTATGTATATAGTCATTTTAGATAATTGCATCATATTTTCATGTTCCGAGGAGAAGATCTCATGCTTCTTTCAATTAACTTGCCTAACTTAGATTTCTACTTAGGTGGTCGTCTAGCGTGATTAAGGTGTTAGAGGCTTCCCTGACCAGGACAAAGTATAAGTCCTTCATGAAGAGTGTTCTTCAGCATTGTAGCTAGTCCTCTTCTTTTCCTTTCTTTCTTGAGGCATCTTTGTCATTTACTTGCTGAGTATAAGTTCCATCTCTTTCAGTTTCACCTACATAGGTAATAGGACTTTGAGTTTCCATCTTTTGACCATAGCGCTACTAAGGTCTCCTTTGGTAATGCAATTTACAAATTACTAACAAGGAGTCTCAGGTTGTGTTAGGTTGACAACCTTCATAACCAGGTAGACTTGGGGTCTCATTATCTTTGCATGAAGGATTTGTGGTATCCTAACTCGACCCCTCCGAACTACTTAGGTTCTACTTTTCTTTTCCTATTGCTGGCCCTTTTTTAGACATGTCATCCTTTTGAGACTTGGTCGATATCATCTTGATATCTTGATTGCTCATGAACTACCACCCATTTGGGATATGGTGATTCACCCTCTATCCTTATGGCTCAGTGAGCTTTGAAGTATATGGATATCCTAGTTGAGAAGATTTGGTTTTTTCATTAGTTCCACATTTCAATGAGCCACTATTGACCAAAGGAAAATATGTTGAGATTTTTATACCTATTTTACACTGATTTTGATGATATTATACTTTAAAGAAAGGTATTTTTGATGTTTTGTTGCAGGTATGTTGAATTATGATCATTGGATCAAAAAGATGCAAAAAGGAGCGAATTTAGAGCAAAAAGGACAAAAATATGAAGATTTGATCTTGGGCGCCGATGGAGGGTTTTTCCCCGAGAGTCCAAAATTAAATATTCTAAAAGGCCGCCGACAGCACGCCGACAGCCCCATCAAGGCCGCCGATGGCGAGCACGTCGGTTCTCACAACAAATACATTGAATGTGGATGATTTTTTAAGGGACGCTTGGGCAACTCTTGAAAACTCTTCTACAACTTTAAAAGAAATATTTGGAGGCCAAAAACGTGTGTATCCGTGGAGGTGTCCGCTAAGTTTTTGTTGTTTGTGGTGCCCGTTAGAGTGTAGAGTGTAGTTAGTATTGTGAGGAATTCTTCGAGAGATTTAAGAGTGGAAGGAAAGTGAGAGATTTCTTTGTCCTTGTCGCTTTGAAGGAGAATTCTCTGTGTTGTAAAGAAAGGAAGAGATTCAGAGGAACTTCGAGGAGTTTCCTTGGGGAGGAATTAGAGATAAGTTGTATTTAATTATTGAATTTTGCATGACTTTGCTTTTATATATAAATTCCAAGTTTTGTCGTATCTTCTGTATGAGTTCTGAGTAGTTTTCTTTGTCTTTCTCCTTGTTTTGAGATTTTGTGAAATGGTAATTTAAATTTGTTTTGCCATGAGAATGTTAAAGAAGGTGTGATGATCTTTTCACTTCAATCTTAATTTACTTTCAATCTGATCTGACCAATTGATTTGTTAAAATATGTTGAGTTTTACAACTAAAGTAAATATTACATCCAAGATTTAGGGAGGATAATGTTCTTGAAAGTTGGGTGCAAATAAATAGGGAAATAAAAATTATCGGACGTAGAATTGGAGATTTTAGAGTGACAGGCTAAAATCCTTAATTCGGTCTTATCTTTTGCGTGCTAAAGAATAGATGTTAGCCCCCAGGCGAGGGGAACATGGGAGCTCCGAAGTGAGAGCTGGTATCCTCCCAACCTAGCCGCAGATTCAATTACCTAGCATAGAATTAGTCAATGTTCTTTATTCCTGGTCCAAAAGATAAAGAATAGGTATGCTCCAATTTGGCACAATACAATTTCTTGACAAGGAGAATGATGTTTTCTTATATATTGAACTTCACATTAGAAACTTTATTAGTAGAATTAGTTAATTAAGAGTTTATTAAAATTACATTTTTTATTTCAATTGCCTATTAGTGACAAATATGAAATTTTAATTATATTGTTGTGATAAAGTATTGATTTTTTTTAAATCTTAGTTCGTAGCCTCTAATATTACTCCTTGGCCTCTAATATTACTCCTATTACTCCTTGTGGGATCGATATCCATGACTCCATTAGAGCCCTGTATTACTTGAGCAATACATATACTTGCGTTGATAAGTGTGACTTTGCAATTATTAAATATTTTATAAAAATCTTTATTAAATCTATAACCGTTGTCAAAATTTTGGCGCCGCTGCCAGGAATTTAAATCTTCTAGCAGCAGTTTCAAATTCTTGTATTTTTAAGCATATATAAAGTAGCTATCAAGTTTTTGGCGCCATTGTTGGGGACCATTAACCTCAAACTAAAGTTAAAATATCATAGAATTTATGTTTTTCAAAATAGTTAAAAAGTCCCCTTAAACTTTTACTTCAATTACAACTTATTTTCATATTTAGTTAGCTATTTTTCTGTGTACTGATTTCAATTGTATGTGTAAATTTGGACCTGAAAATCTTATACCCTAAGATTAACGCACTGTTAGGAGAATTATAAAACTAAGAAAAGAACCTAGAAATCTTGACACAATGGAAAACAATGTGAACAATCAAGGAATAGAAAATGAACATCAACCTAGACCTCTACGAGATTATGCAAATCCTACAGCAGATGAACTTGACTTTTCTATCCAAAATACTGATGTAGCTGCTAATTCATTTGAACTCAAACCTGTTATTATCCAAATGTTACAAAAAAATCAATTCAGAGATACACCAAATGAAGATCCTAATTTACACCTCGCTAGTTTTTTAGAACTTTGTGCTACCTTTAAAAATGGCAGAGTTTCGAACGATGTTGTTAGACTTAGACTTTTTCCTTTTTCACTTAGGGATAAGGCTAAGATGTGGTTAAATTCATTAGCACGGGGGTCTATTAAATCTTGGGGAGAACTTTCACAGAAATTTCTATCTAAATATTTCCCTCCATCCAAAACTGCTAAACGTAGAAATGACATAACATCATTTTATCAGATTGATGGAGAGTCGATATATGATGCTTGAGAGAGATTTAAAAATCTTCTTAAGAAGTGCCCACATCATTCGTTACCAGATTGGTTGATAAT